>NW_026947723.1:0-288794 GCF_034190915.1 Cavia porcellus | reverse complement strand
GTGCGCATTGTATGGGTGTTTGTTACATTAGATTCACTAGTAGGAGTGAGAAAATCATCACGGGGTGGTGCGCATTGTATGGGTGTGTGTTACATTACATTCACTAGTAGGAGTGAGAGAAACATCACGGGGTGGTGCGCATTTTATGGGTGTGCGTTACATTACATTCACTAGTAGGAGTGAGAGAAACATCACGGGGTGGTGCACATTGTATGGGTGTGCGTTACATTACATTCACTAGTAGGAGTGAGAAAAACATCATGGGGTGGTGCGCATTGTATGGGTGTGCGTTACATTACCTTCACTAGTAGGAGTGAGAAAAACATCACGGGGTGGTGCGCATTGTATGGGTGTGCGTTACATTACATTCACTAGTAGGAGTGAGAAAAACATCACGGGGTGGTGCGCATTGTATGGGTGTGTGTTACATTACATTCACTAGTAGGAGTGAGAAAAACATCACGGGGTGGTGCGTATTGTATGGGTGTGTGTTACATTAGATTCACTAGTAGGAGTGAGAGAAACATCACGGGGTGGTGCGCATTGTATGGGTGTGTGTTACATTAGATTCACTAGTAGGAGTGAGAGAAACATCACGGGGTGGTGCGCATTTTATGCGTGTGCGTTACATTACATTCACTAGTAGGAGTGAGAGAAACATCACGGGGTGGTGCGCATTGTATGGGTGTGCGTTACATTACATTCACTAGTAGGAGTGAGAAAAACATCACGGGGTGGTGCGCATTGTATGGGTGTGCGTTACATTACATTCACTAGTAGGAGAGAGAAAAACATCACGGGGTGGTGCGCATTGTATGGCTGTGCGTTACATTACATTCACTAGTAGGAGTGAGAAAAACATCAGGGGGTGGTGCGCATTGTATGGGTGTGTGTTACATTACATTCACTAATAGGAGTGAGAAAAACATCACGGGGTGGTGCGCATTGTATGGGTGTGTGTTACATTACATTCACTAATAGGAGTGAGAAAAACATCACGGGGTGGTGCGCATTGTATCGGTGTGTGTTACATTACATTCACTAGTAGGAGTGAGAAAAACATCACGGGGTGGTGCGCATTGTATGGGTGTGTGTTACATTACATTCACTAGCAGGAGTGAGAAAAACATCACGAGGTGGTGCGCATTGTATGGGTGTTTGTTACATTAGATTCACTAGTAGGAGTGAGAAAATCATCACGGGGTGGTGCGCATTGTATGGGTGTGTGTTACATTACATTCACTAGTAGGAGTGAGAAAAACATCACGGTGTGGTGCGCATTGTATGGGTGTGTGTTACACTACATTCACTAGTAGGAGTGAGAAAAACATCACGGGGTGGTGCGCATTGTATGGGTGTGTGTTACACTACATTCACTAGTAGGAGTGAGAAAAACATCACGGGGTGGTGCGCATTGTATGGGTGTGTGTTACATTAGATTCACTAGTAGGAGTGAGAGAAACATCACGGGGTGGTGCGCATTTTATGGGTGTGCGTTACATTACATTCACTAGTAGGAGTGAGAGAAATATCACGGGGTGGTGTGCATTGTATGGGTGTGCGTTACATTACATTCACCAGTAGGAGTGAGAGAAACATCACGGGGTGGTGCGCATTGTATGGGTGTGCGTTACATTACATTCACCAGTAGCAGTGAGAAAAACATCACGGGGTGGTGCGCATTGTATGGGTGTGTGTTACATTACATTCACTAGTAGGAGTGAGAAAAACATCAGGGGGTGGTGCCCATTGTATGGGTGTGTTACATTACATTCACTAGTAGGAGTGAGAAAAACATCACGGGGTGGTGCGCATTGTATGGGTGTGTGTTACATTAGATTCACTAGTAGGAGTGAGAAAAACATCACGGGGTGGTGCGCATTGTATGGGTGTGTGTTACATTAGATTCACTAGTAGGAGTGAGAAAAACATCACGGGGTGGTGCGCATTGTATGGGTGTGTGTTACATTACATTCACTATTAGGAGTGAGAAAAACATCACGGGGTGGTGCGCATCGTATGGGTGTGTGTTACATTAGATTCACTAGTAGGAGTGAGAAAAACATCACGGGGTGGTGCGCATTGTATGGGTGTGTGTTACATTACATTCACTAGTAGGAGTGAGAAAAACATCACGGGGTGGTGCGCATTGTATGGGTGTGTGTTACATTACATTCACTAGTAGGAGTGAAAAAAAATCACGGGGTGGTGCGCATTGTATGGGTGTGTGTTACATTACATTCACTAGTAGGAGTGAGAAAAACATCACAGTCTGGTGCGCATTGTATGGGTGTGTGTTACATTACATTCACTAGTAGGAGTGAGAAAAACATCACGGGGTGGTGCGCATTGTATGGGTGTGTGTTACATTACATTCACTAGTAGGAGTGAGAAAAACATCACGGGGTGGTGCGCATTGTATGGGTGTGTGTTACATTACATTCACTAGTAGGAGTGAGAAAAACATCACGGGGTGGTGCGCATTGTATGGGTGTGTGTTAAATTACATTCACTAGTAGGAGTGAGAAAAACATCACGGGGTGGTGCGCATTGTATGGGTGTGTGTTACATTACATTCACTAGTAGGAGTGAGAAAATCATCACGGGGTGGTGCGAATTATATGGGTGTGTGTTACATTACATTCACTAGTAGGAGTGAGAGAAACATCACGGGGTGGTGCGCATTTTATGGGTGTGCGTTACATTACATTCACTAGTAGGAGTGAGAGAAACATCACGGGGTGGTGCGCATTGTATGGGTGTGCGTTACATTACATTCACTAGTAGGAGTGAGAAAAACATCACGGGGTGGTGCGCATTCTATGGGTGTGTGTTACATTACTTTCACTAGTAGGAGTGAGAAAAACATCACGGGGTGGTGCGCATTGTATGGGTGTGCGTTACATTACATTAACTAGTAGGAGTGAGAAAAACATCAGGGGGTGGTGCGCATTGTATGGGTGTGTTACATTACATTCACTAGTAGGAGTGAGAAAAACATCACGGGGTGGTGCGCATTGTATGGGTGTGGGTTACATTACATTCACTAGTAGGAGTGAGAAAAACATCACGGGGTGGTGCGCATTGTATCGGTGTGTGTTACATTACATTCACTAGTAGGAGTGAGAAAAACATCACAGGGTGGTGCGCATTGTATGGGTGTGTGTTACATTACATTCACTAGCAGGAGTGAGAAAAACACACGAGGTGGTGCGCATTGTATGGGTGTTTGTTACATTAGATTCACTAGTAGGAGTGAGAAAATCATCACGGGGTGGTGCGCATTCTTTGGGTGTGTGTTACATTACATTCACTAGTAGGAGTGAGAAAAACATCACGGTGTGGTGCGCATTGTATGGGTGTGTGTTACACTACATTCACTAGTAGGAGTGAGAAAAACATCACGGGGTGGTGCGCATTGTATGGGTGTGTGTTACACTACATTCACTAGTAGGAGTGAGAAAAACATCACGGGGTGGTGCGCATTGTATGGGTGTGTGTTACATTAGATTCACTAGTAGGAGTGAGAGAAACATCACGGGGTGGTGCGCATTTTATGGGTGTGCGTTACATTACATTCACTAGTAGGAGTGAGAGAAATATCACGGGGTGGTGCGCATTGTATGGGTGTGCGTTACATTACATTCACCAGTAGGAGTGAGAGAAACATCACGGGGTGGTGCGCATTGTATGGGTGTGCGTTACATTACATTCACCAGTAGCAGTGAGAAAAATATCACGGGGTGGTGCGCATTGTATGGGTGTGTGTTACATTACATTCACTAGTAGGAGTGAGAAAAACATCAGGGGGTGGTGCCCATTGTATGGGTGTGTTACATTACATTCACTAGTAGGAGTGAGAAAAACATCACGGGGTGGTGCGCATTGTATGGGTGTGTGTTACATTTGATTCACTAGTAGGAGTGAGAAAAACATCACGGGGTGGTGCGCATTGTATGGGTGTGTGTTACATTAGATTCACTAGTAGGAGTGAGAAAAACATCACGGGGTGGTGCGCATTGTATGGGTGTGTGTTACATTACATTCACTAGTAGGAGTGAGAAAAACATCACGGGGTGGTGCGCATCGTATGGGTGTGTGTTACATTAGATTCACTAGTAGGAGTGAGAAAAACATCACGGGGTGGTGCGCATTGTATGGGTGTGTGTTACATTACATTCACTAGTAGGAGTGAGAAAAACATCACGGGGTGGTGCGCATTGTATGGGTGTGTGTTACATTAGATTCACTAGTAGGAGTGAAAAAACATCACGGGGTGGTGCGCATTGTATGGGTGTGTGTTACATTACATTCACTAGTAGGAGTGAGAAAAACATCACAGTGTGGTGCGCATTGTATGGGTGTGTGTTACATTACATTCACTAGTAGGAGTGAGAAAAACATCACGGGGTGGTGCGCATTGTATGGGTGTGTGTTACATTACATTCACTAGTAGGAGTGAGAAAAACATCACGGGGTGGTGCGCATTGTATGGGTGTGTGTTACATTACATTCACTAGTAGGAGTGAGAAAAACATCACGGGGTGGTGCACATTGTATGGGTGTGTGTTACATTACATTCACTAGTAGGAGTGAGAAAAACATCACGGGGTGGTGCGCATTGTATGGGTGTGTGTTACATTACATTCACTAGTTGGAGTAAGAAAAACATCACGGGGTTGTGCGCATTGTATGGGTGTGTGTTACATTACATTCACTAATAGGAGTGAGAAAAACATCACGGGGTGGTGCGCATTGTATGGGTGTGTGTTACATTACATTCACTAATAGGAGTGAGAAAAACATCACGGGGTGGTGCGCATTTTATGGGTGTGTGTTACATTACATTCACTAGTAGGAGTGAGAAAAACATCACGGGGTGGTGCGCATTGTATGGGTGTGTGTTACATTACATTCACTAGTAGGGGTGAGAAAAACATCACGGGGTGGTGCGCATTGTATGGGTGTGCGTTACATTACATTCACTAGTAGGAGTGAGAAAAACATCACGGGGTGGTGCGCATTGTATGGGTGTGCGTTACATTACATTCACTAGTAGAAGTGAGAAAATCATCACGGGGTGGTGCGCATTGTATGGGTGTGTGTTACATTACATTCACTAATAGGAGTGAGAAAAACATCACGGGGTGGTGCGCATTGTATGGGTGTTTGTTACATTAGATTCACTAGTAGGAGTGAGAAAATCATCACGGGGTGGTGCGCATTGTATGGGTGTGTGTTACATTACATTCACTAGTAGGAGTGAGAGAAACATCACGGGGTGGTGCACATTGTATGGGTGTGCGTTACATTACATTCACTAGTAGGAGTGAGAAAAACATCATGGGGTGGTGCGCATTGTATGGGTGTGCGTTACATTACCTTCACTAGTAGGAGTGAGAAAAACATCACGGGGTGGTGCGCATTGTATGGGTGTGCGTTACATTACATTCACTAGTAGGAGTGAGAAAAACATCACGGGGTGGTGCGCATTGTATGGGTGTGTGTTACATTACATTCACTAGTAGGAGTGAGAAAAACATCACGGGGTGGTGCGTATTGTATGGGTGTGTGTTACATTAGATTCACTAGTAGGAGTGAGAGAAACATCACGGGGTGGTGCGCATTGTATGGGTGTGTGTTACATTAGATTCACTAGTAGGAGTGAGAGAAACATCACGGGGTGGTGCGCATTTTATGCGTGTGCGTTACATTACATTCACTAGTAGGAGTGAGAGAAACATCACGGGGTGGTGCGCATTGTATGGGTGTGCGTTACATTACATTCACTAGTAGGAGTGAGAAAAACATCACGGGGTGGTGCGCATTGTATGGGTGTGCGTTACATTACATTCACTAGTAGGAGAGAGAAAAACATCACGGGGTGGTGCGCATTGTATGGCTGTGCGTTACATTACATTCACTAGTAGGAGTGAGAAAAACATCAGGGGGTGGTGCGCATTGTATGGGTGTGTTACATTACATTCACTAGTAGGAGTGAGAAAAACATTACGGTGTGGTGCGCATTGTATGGGTGTGTGTTACATTACATTCACTAGTAGGAGTGAGAAAAACATCACGGGGTGGTGCGCATTGTATGGGTGTGTGTTACATTACATTCACTAGTAGGAGTGAGAAAAACATCACGGGGTGGTGCGCATTGTATGGGTGTGTGTTACATTACATTCACTAGTAGGAGTGAGAAAAACATCACGGGGTGGTGCGCATTTTATGGGTGTGTGTTACATTACATTCACTAGTAGGAGTGAGAAAAACATCACGGGGTGGTGCGCATTGTATGGGTGTGTGTTACATTACATTCACTAAGAGGAGTGAGAAAAACATCACGGGGTGGTGCGCATTTTATAGGTGTGTGTTACATTACATTCACTAGTAGGAGTGAGAAAAACATCACGGGGTGGTGCGCATTGTATGGGTGTGTGTTACATTACATTCACTAGTAGGAGTGAGAAAAACATCACGGGGTGGTGCGCATTGTATGGGTGTGCGTTACATTACATTCACTAGTAGGAGTGAGAAAAACATCACGGGGTGGTGCGCATTGTATGGGTGTGCGTTACATTACATTCACTAGTAGAAGTGAGAAAATCATCACGGGGTGGTGCGCATTGTATGGGTGTGTGTTACATTACATTCACTAGTAGGAGTGAGAAAAACATCACGGGGTGGTGCGCATTGTATGGGTGTTTGTTACATTAGATTCACTAGTAGGAGTGAGAAAATCATCACGGGGTGGTGCGCATTGTATGGGTGTGTGTTACATTACATTCACTAGTAGGAGTGAGAGAAACATCACGGGGTGGTGCGCATTTTATCGGTGTGCGTTACATTACATTCACTAGTAGGAGTGAGAGAAACATCACGGGGTGGTGCGCATTGTATGGGTGTGCGTTACATTACATTCACTAGTAGGAGTGAGAGAAACATCATGGGGTGGTGCGCATTGTATGGGTGTGCGTTACATTACCTTCACTAGTAGGAGTGAGAAAAACATCACGGGGTGGTGCGCATTGTATGGGTGTGTGTTACATTACATTCACTAGTAGGAGTGAGAAAAACATCACGGGGTGGTGCGCATTGTATGGGTGTGTGTTACATTACATTCACTAGTAGGAGTGAGAAAAACATCACGGGGTGGTGCGTATTGTATGGGTGTGTGTTACATTAGATTCACTAGTAGGAGTGAGAAAAACATCACGGGGTGGTGCGCATTGTATGGGTGTGTGTTACATTAGATTCACTAGTAGGAGTGAGAGAAACATCACGGGGTGTTGCGCATTTTATGCGTGTGCGTTACATTACATTCACTAGTAGGAGTGAGAGAAACATCACGGGGTGGTGCGCATTGTATGGGTGTGCGTTACATTACATTCACTAGTAGGAGTGAGAAAAACATCACGGGGTGGTGCGCATTGTATGGGTGTGCGTTACATTACATTCACTAGTAGGAGAGAGAAAAACATCACGGGGTGGTGCGCATTGTATGGGTGTGTGTTACACTACATTCACTACTAGCAGTGAGAAAAACATCACGGGGTGGTGCGCATTGTATGGGTGTGTGTTACACTACATTCACTAGTAGGAGTGAGAAAAACATCACGGGGTGGTGCGCATTGTATGGGTGTGTGTTACATTAGATTCACTAGTAGGAGTGAGAAAAACATCACGGGGTGGTGCGCATTGTATGGGTGTGTGTTACATTACACTCACTAGTAGGAGTGAGAAAAACATCACGGGGTGGTGTGCATTGTATGGGTGTGTGTTACATTACATTCACTAGTAGGAGTGAGAAAAACATCATGGTGTGGTTCGCATTGTATGGGTGTGCGTTACATTACATTCACTAGTAGGAGTGAGAAAAACATCACGGGGTGGTGCGCATTGTATGGGTGTGTGTTACATTACATTCACTAGCAGGAGTGAGAAAAACATCACGGGGTGGTGCGCATTGTATGGGTGTGTGTTACATTACATTCACTAGTAGGAGTGAGAAAAACATCACGGGGTGGTGCGCATTGTATGGGTGTGTGTTACATTACATTCACTAGTAGGAGTGAGAAAATTATCACGGGCTGGTGCGCATTGTATGGGTGTGTGTTACATTAGATTCACTAGTAAGAGTGAGAGAAACATCACGGGGTGGTGCACATTGTATGGGTGTGTGTTACATTAGATTCACTAGTAGGAGTGAGAGAAACATCACGGGGTGGTGCGCATTTTATGGGTGTGCGTTACATTACATTCACTAGTAGGAGTGAGAGAAACATCACGGGGTGGTGCGCATTGTATGGGTGTGCATTACATTACATTCACTAGTAGGAGTGAGAAAAACATCACGGGGTGGTGCGCATTGTATGGGTGTGCGTTACATTACATTCACTATTAGCAGTGAGAAAAACATCACGGGGTGGTGCGCATTGTATGGGTGTGCGTTACATTACATTCACTAGTAGGAGTGAGAAAAACATCAGGGGGTGGTGCGCATTGTATGGGTGTGCGTTACATTACATTCACTAGTAGGAGTGAGAAAAACATCACGGGGTGGTGCGCATTGTATGGGTGTGTGTTACATTACATTCACTAGTAGGAGTGAAAAAACATCACGGGGTGGTGCACATTGTATGGGTGTGTGTTACATTACATTCACTAGTAGGAGTGAGAAAAACATCACGGGGTAGTGCGCATTGTATGGGTGTGTGTTACATTACATTCACTAGTAGGAGTGAGAAAAACATCACGGGGTGGTGCGCATTGTATGGGTGTGTGTTACATTAGATTCACTAGTAGGAGTGAGAAAAACATCACGGGGTGGTGCGCATTGTATGCGTGTGTGTTACATTAGATTCACTAGTAGGAGTGAGAAAAACATCACGGGGTGGTGCGCATTGTATGGGTGTGTGTTACATTACATTCACTAGTAGCAGTGAGAAAAACATCACGGGGTGGTGCGCATTGTATGGGTGTGTGTTACATTAGATTCACTAGTAGGAGTGAAAAAACATCACGGGGTGGTGCGCATTGTATGGGTGTGTGTTACATTGCATTCACTAGTAGGAGTGAGAAAAACATCACGGGGTGGTGCGCATTTTATGGGTGTGTGTTACATTACATTCACTAGTAGGAGTGATAAAAACATCACGGGGTAGTGCGCATTGTATGGGTGTGTGTTACATTACATTCACTAGTAGGTGTGAGAAAAACATCACGGGGTGGTGCGCATTGTATGGGTGTGTGTTACATTACATTCACTCGTAGGAGTGAGAAACACATCACGGGGTGGTGCGCATTGTATGGGTGTGTGTTACATTACATTCACTAGTAGGAGTGAGAAAAACATCACGGGGTGGTGCGCATTGTATGGGTGTGTGTTACATTACATTCACTAGTAGGAGTGAGAAAAACATCACGGGGTGGTGCGCATTGTATGGGTGTGTGTTATATTACATTCACTAGTAGGAGGGAGAAAAACATCACGGGGTGGTGCGCATTGTATGGGTGTGTGTTACATTACATTCACTAGTACGAGTGAGCAAAACATTACGGGGTGGTGCGCATTGTATGGGTGTGTGTTACATTAGATTCACTAGTAGGAGTGAGAAAAACATCACGGGGTGGTGCGCATTTTATGGGTGTGTGTTACATTACATTCACTAGTAGGAGTGAGAAAAACATCACGGTGAGGTGCGCATTGTATGGGTGTTTGTTACATTAGATTCACTAGTAGAAGTGAGAAAATCATCACGGGGTGGTGCGCATTGTATGGGTGTGTGTTACATTACATTCACTAGTAGGAGTGAGAAAAACATCACGGGGTGGTGCGCATTGTATGGGTGTGTGTTACATTACATTCACTAGTAGGAGTGAGAAAAACATCACGGGGTGGTGCGCATTGTATGGGTGTGTGTTACACTACATTCACTAGTAGGAGTGAGAAAAACATCACGGGGTGGTGCGCATTGTATGGGTGTGTGTTACATTACATTCACTAGTAGGAGTGAGAAAAACATCACGGGGTGGTGCGCATTGTATGGGTGTGTGTTACATTACATTCACTAGTAGGAGTGAGAAAAACATCACGGGGTGGTGCGCATTGTATGGGTGTGTGTTACATTACATTCACTAGTAGGAGTGAGAAAAACATCACGGGGTGGTGCGCATTGTATGGGTGTGTGTTACACTACATTCACTAGTAGGAGTGAGAAAAACATCACGGGGTGGTGCGCATTGTATGGGTGTGTGTTACATTACATTCACTAGTAGGAGTGAGAAAAACATCACGGGGTGGTGCGCATTGTATGGGTGTGTGTTACATTACATTCACTAGCAGGAGTGAGAAAAACATCACGGGGTGGTGCGCATTGTATGGGTGTGTGTTACATTACATTCACTAGTAGGAGTGAGAAAAACATCACGGGGTGGTGCGCATTGTAAGGGTGTGTGTTACATTACATTCACTAGTAGGAGTGAGAAAATTATCACGGGCTGGTGCGCATTGTATGGGTGTGTGTTACATTACATTCACTAGTAGCAGTGAGAAAAACATCACGGGGTGGTGCGCATTGTATGGGTGTATGTTACATTAGATTCACTAGTAGGAGTGAAAAAACATCACGGGGTGGTGCGCATTGTATGGGTGTGTGTTACATTACATTCACTAGTAGGAGTGAGAGAAACATCACGGGGTGGTGCGCATTGTATGGGTGTGCGTTACACTACATTCACTAGTAGGAGTGAGAAAAACATCACGGGTTTGTGCGCATTGTATGGGTGTGCGTTACATTACATTCACTAGTAGGAGTGAGAAAAACATCACGGGGTGGTGCGCATTGTATGGGTGTGTGTTACATTACATTCACTAGTAGGAGTGAGAAAAACATCAGGGGGTGGTGCGCATTGTATGGGTGTGTGTTACATTACATTCACTAGTAGGAGTGAGAAAAACATCACAGGGTGGTGCGCATTGTATGGGTGTGTGTTACATTACATTCACTAGTAGGAGTGACAAACACATCACGGTAGGTGCGCATTGTATGGGTGTGTGTTACATTACATTCACTAGTAGGAGTGAGAAAAACATCACGGGGTGGTGCGCATTGTATGGGTGTGTGTTACATTAGATTCACTACTAGGAGTGAGAAAAACATCACGGGGTGGTGCGCATTGTATGGGTGTGTGTTACATTAGATTCACTAGTAGGAGTGAGAAAAACATCACGGGCTGGTGCGCATTGTATGGGTGTGTGTTACATTACATTCACTAGTAGCAGTGAGAAAAACATCACGGGGTCGTGCGCATTGTATGGGTGTGTGTTACATTAGATTCACTAGTAGGAGTGAAAAAACATCACGGGGTTGTGCGCATTGTATGGGTGTGTGTTACATTGCATTCACTAGTAGGAGTGAGAAAAACATCACGGGGTGTTGCGCATTTTATGGGTGTGTGTTACATTACATTCACTAGTAGGAGTGAGAAAAACATCACGGGGTGGTGCGCATTGTATGGGTGTGTGTTACATTACATTCACTAGGAGGAGTGAGAAAAACATCACGGGGTGGTGCGCATTGTATGGGTGTGTGTTACATTACATTCACTAGTTGGAGTGAGAAAAACATCACGGGGTGGTGCGCATTGTATGGGTGTGTGTTACATTACATTCACTAGTAGGAGTGAGAAAAACATCACTGGGTGGTGGGCATTGTATGGGTGTGTGTTACATTAGATTCACTAGTAGGAGTGAGACAATCATCACGGGGTGCTGTGCATTGTATGGGTGTGTGTTACAATACATTCACTAGTAGGAGTGAGAAAAACATCACGGGGTTGTGCGCATTGTATGGGTGTGCGTTACATTACATTCACTAGTAGGAGTGAGAAAAACATCACGGGGTGGTGCGCATTGTATGGGTGTGTGTTACATTAGATTCACTAGTAGGAGTGAGAAAAACATCACGGGGTGGTGCGCATTGTATGCGTGTGTATTACATTAGATTCACTAGTAGGAGTGAGAAAAACATCACGGGGTGGTGCGCATTGTATGGGTGTGTGTTACATTACATTCACTAGTAGCAGTGAGAAAAACATCACGGGGTGGTGCGCATTGTATGGGTGTATGTTACATTAGATTCACTAGTAGGAGTGAAAAAACATCACGGGGTGGTGCGCATTGTATGGGTGTGTGTTACATTACATTCACTAGTAGGAGTGAGAGAAACATCACGGGGTGGTGCGCATTGTATGGGTGTGCGTTACATTACATTCACTAGTAGGAGTGAGAAAAACATCACGGGTTTGTGCGCATTGTATGGGTGTGCGTTACATTACATTCACTAGTAGGAGTGAGAAAAACATCACGGGGTGGTGCGCATTGTATGGGTGTGTGTTACATTACATTCACTAGTAGGAGTGAGAAAAACATCAGGGGGTGGTGCGCATTGTATGGGTGTGTTACATTACATTCACTAGTAGGAGTGAGAAAAACATCACGGGGTGGTGCGCATTGTATGGGTGTGTGTTACATTACATTCACTAGTAGGAGTGACAAACACATCACGGTAGGTGCGCATTGTATGGGTGTGTGTTACATTACATTCACTAGTAGGAGTGAGAAAAACATCACGGGGTGGTGCGCATTGTATGGGTGTGTGTTACATTAGATTCACTACTAGGAGTGAGAAAAACATCACGGGGTGGTGCGCATTGTATGGGTGTGTGTTACATTAGATTCACTAGTAGGAGTGAGAAAAACATCACGGGGTGGTGCGCATTGTATGGGTGTGTGTTACATTACATTCACTAGTAGCAGTGAGAAAAACATCAAGGGGTGGTGCGCATTGTATGGGTGTTTGTTACATTAGATTCACTAGTAGGAGTGAAAAAAAATCACGGGGTGGTGCGCATTGTATGGGTGTGTGTTACATTACATTCACTAGTAGGAGTGGGAAAAACATCACGGGGTGGTGCGCATTTTATGGGTGTGTGTTACATTACATTCACTAGTAGGAGTGAGAAAAACATCACGGGGTGGTGCGCATTGTATGGGTGTGTGTTACATTACATTCACTAGTAGGAGTGAAAAAAACATCACGGGGTGGTGCGCATTTTATGGGTGTGTGTTACATTACATTCACTAGTAGGAGTGAGAAAAACATCACGGGGTGGTGCGCATTGTATGGGTTTGTGTTACATTACATTCACTAGTAGGAGTGAGAAAAATATCACGGGGTGGTGCGCATTGTATGGGTGTGTGTTACATTAGATTCACTAGTAGGAGTGAGAAAAACGTCACGGGGTGGTGCGAATTGTATGGGTGTGTGTTACATTACATTCACTAGTAGGAGTGAGAAAAACATCACGGGGTGGTGCGCATTGTATGGGTGTGTGTTACACTACATTCACTAGTAGGAGTGAGAAAAACATCACGGGGTGGTGCGCATTGTATGGGTGTGTGTTACATTACATTCACTAGCAGGAGTGAGAAAAACATCACGGGGTGGTGCGCATTGTATGGGTGTGTGTTACATTACATTCACTAGTAGGAGTGAGAAAAACATCACGGGGTGGTGCGCATTGTATGGGTGTGTGTTACATTACATTCACTAGTAGGAGTGAGAAAATTATCACGGGCTGGTGCGCATTGTATGGGTGTGTGTTACATTAGATTCACTAGTAGGAGTGAGAGAAACATCACGGGGTGGTGCACATTGTATGGGTGTGTGTTACATTAGATTCACTAGTAGGAGTGAGAGAAACATCACGGGGTGGTGCGCATTTTATGGGTGTGCGTTACATTACATTCACTAGTAGGAGTGAGAGAAACATCACGGGGTGGTGCGCATTGTATGGGTGTGCATTACATTACATTCACTAGTAGGAGTGAGAAAAACATCACGGGGTGGTGCGCATTGTATGGGTGTGCGTTACATTACATTCACTATTAGCAGTGAGAAAAACATCACGGGGTGGTGCGCATTGTATGGGTGTGCGTTACATTACATTCACTAGTAGGAGTGAGAAAAACATCAGGGGGTGGTGCGCACTGTATGGGTGTGCGTTACATTACATTCACTAGTAGGAGTGAGAAAAACATCACGGGGTGGTGCGCATTGTATGGGTGTGTGTTACATTACATTCACTAGTAGGAGTGAAAAAACATCACGGGGTGGTGCACATTGTATGGGTGTGTGTTACATTACATTCACTAGTAGGAGTGAGAAAAACATCACGGGGTAGTGCGCATTGTATGGGTGTGTGTTACATTACATTCACTAGTAGGAGTGAGAAAAACATCACGGGGTGGTGCGCATTGTATGGGTGTGTGTTACATTAGATTCACTAGTAGGAGTGAGAAAAACATCACGGGGTGGTGCGCATTGTATGGGTGTGTGTTACATTAGATTCACTAGTAGGAGTGAGAAAAACATCACGGGGTGGTGCGCATTGTATGGGTGTGTGTTACATTACATTCACTAGTAGCAGTGAGAAAAACATCACAGGGTGGTGCGCATTGTATGGGTGTGTGTTACACTACATTCACTAGTAGGAGTGAAAAAACATCACGGGGTGGTGCGCATTTTATGGGTGTGTGTTACATTGCATTCACTAGTAGGAGTGAGAAAAACATCACGGGGTGGTGCGCATTTTATGGGTGTGTGTTACATTACATTCACTAGTAGGAGTGATAAAAACATCACGGGGTAGTGCGCATTGTATGGGTGTGTGTTACATTACATTCACTAGTAGGTGTGAGAAAAACATCACGGGGTGGTGCGCATTGTATGGGTGTGTGTTACATTACATTCACTCGTAGGAGTGAGAAAAACATCACGGGGTGGTGCGCATTGTATGGGTGTGTGTTACATTACATTCACTAGTAGGAGTGAGAAAAACATCACGGGGTGGTGCGCATTGTATGGGTGTGTGTTACATTACATTCACTAGTAGGAGTGAGAAAAACATCACGGGGTGGTGCGCATTGTATGGGTGTGTGTTACATTACATTCACTAGTAGGAGTGAGAAAAACATCACGGGGTGGTGCGCATTGTATGGGTGTGTGTTACATTACATTCACTAGTAGGAGTGAGAAAAACATTACGGGGTGGTGCGCATTGTATGGGTGTGTGTTACATTACATTCACTACTAGGAGTGAGAAAAACATCACGGGGTGGTGCGCATTTTATGGGTGTGTGTTACATTACATTCACTAGTAGGAGTGAGAAAAACATCACGGTGAGGTGCGCATTGTATGGGTGTTTGTTACATTAGATTCACTAGTAGAAGTGAGAAAATCATCACGGGGTGGTGCGCATTGTATGGGTGTGTGTTACATTACATTCACTAGTAGGAGTGAGAAAAACATCACGGGGTGGTGCGCATTGTATGGGTGTGTCTTACACTACATTCACTACTAGCAGTGAGAAAAACATCACGGGGTGGTGCGCATTGTATGGGTGTGTGTTACACTACATTCACTAGTAGGAGTGAGAAAAACATCACGGGGTGGTGCGCATTGTATGGGTGTGTGTTACATTACATTCACTAGTAGGAGTGAGAAAAACATCACGGGGTGGTGCGCATTGTATGGGTGTGTGTTACATTACATTCACTAGTAGGAGTGAGAAAAACATCACGGGGTGGTGCGCATTGTATGGGTGTGTGTTACACTACATTCACTAGTAGGAGTGAGAAAAACATCACGGGGTGGTGCGCATTGTATGGGTGTGTGTTACATTACATTCACTAGTAGGAGTGAGAAAAACATCATGGGGTGGTGCGCATTGTATGGGTGTGTGTTACATTACATTCACTAGTAGGAGTGAGAAAAACATCACGGGGTGGTGCGCATTGTATGGGTCTGTGTTACATTAGATTCACTAGTAGGAGTGAGAAAAACATCACGGGGTGGTGCGCATTGTATGGATGTGTGTTACATTACATTCACTAGTATGAGTGAGAAAAACATCACGGGGTGGTGCACATTGTATGGGTGTGTGTTACATTAGATTCACTAGTAGGAGTGAGAAAAACATCACGGGGTGGTGCGCATTGTATGGGTGTGTGTTACATTAGATTCACTAGTAGGAGTGAAAAAAACATCACGGGGTGGTGCGCATTGTATGGGTGTGTGTTACATTACATTCACTAGTAGCAGTGAGAAAAACATCACGGGGTGGTGCGCATTGTATGGGTGTGTGTTACATTAGATTCACTAGTAGGAGTGAAAAAACATCACGGGGTTATGCGCATTGTATGGGTGTGTGTTACATTGCATTCACTAGTAGGAGTGAGAAAAACATCACGGGGTGGTGCGCATTTTATTGGTGTGTGTTACATTACATTCACGAGTAGGAGTGAGAAAAACATCACGGGGTGGTGCGCATTGTATGGGTGTGTGTTGCATTACATTCACTAGTAGGAGTGAGAAAAACATCACGGGGTGGTGCGCATTGTATGGGTGTGTGTTACATTACATTCACTAGTAGGAGTGAGAAAAACATCACGGGGTGGTGCGCATTGTATGGGTGTGTGTTACATTACATTCACTAGTAGGAGTGAGAAAAACATCACGGGGTGGTGCGCATTGTATGGGTGTGTGTTACATTACATTCACTCGTAGGAGTGAGAAAAACATCACGGGGTGGTGCGCATTGTATGGGTGTGTGTTACATTACATTCACTAGTAGGAGTGAGAAAAACATCACTGGGTGGTGCGCATTGTATGGGTGTGTGTTACATTACATTCACTAGTTGGAGTGAGAAAAACATCACGGGGTGGTGCGCATTGTATGGGTGTGTGTTACATTACATTCACTAGTAGGAGTGAGAAAAACATCACGGGGTGGTGCGCATTGTATGGGTGTGTGTTACATTAGATTCACTAGTAGGAGTGAGACAATCATCACGGGGTGCTGTGCATTGTATGGGTGTGTGTTACAATACATTCACTAGTAGGAGTGAGAAAAACATCACGGGGTGGTGCGCATTGTATGGGTGTGTGTTACACTACATTCACTACTAGCAGTGAGAAAAACATCACGGAGTGGTGCGCATTGTATGGGTGTGTGTTACACTACATTCACTAGTAGGAGTGAGAAAAACATCACGGGGTGGTGCGCATTGTATGGGTGTGTGTTACATTACGTTCACTAGTAGGAGTGAGAAAAACATCACGGGGTGGTGCGCATTGTATGGGTGTGCGTTACATTACATTCACTAGTAGGAGTGAGAAAAACATCACGGGGTGGTGCGCATTGTATGGGTGTGCGTTACATTACATTCACTAGTAGGAGTGAGAAAAACATCACGGGGTGGTGCGCATTGTATGGGTGTGCGTTACATTACATTCACTAGTAGCAGTGAGAAAAACATCACGGGGTGGTGCGCATTGTATGCGTGTGCGTTACATTACATTCACTAGTAGGAGTGAGAAAAACATCACGGGGTTGTGCGCATTGTATGGGTGTGCGTTACATTACATTCACTAGTAGGAGTGAGAAAAACATCACGGGGTGGTGCGCATTGTATGGGTGTGTGTTACATTACATTCACTAGTAGGAGGGAGAAAAACATCAGGGGGTGGTGCGCATTGTATGGGTGTGTTACATTACATTCACTAGTAGGAGTGAGAAAAATATCATGGGGTGGTGCGCATTGTATGGGTGTGTGTTACATTACATTCACTAGTAGCAGTGAGAAAAACATCACGGGGTGGTGCGCATTGTATGGGTGTGTGTTACATTAGATTCACTAGTAGGAGTGAGAAAAACATCACGGGGTGGTGCGCATTGTATGCGTGTGTATTACATTAGATTCACTAGTAGGAGTGAGAAAAACATCACGGGGTGGTGCGCATTGTATGGGTGTGTGTTACATTAGATTCACTAGTTGCAGTGAGAAAAACATCACGGGGTGGTGCGCATTGTATGGGTGTGTGTTACATTAGATTCACTAGTAGGAGTGAAAAAACATCACGGGGTGGTGCGCATTGTATGGGTGTGTGTTACATTACATTCACTAGTAGGAGTGAGAGAAACATCACGGGGTGGTGCGCATTGTATGGGTGTGCGTTAGATTACATTCACTAGTAGGAGTGAGAAAAACATCACGGGTTTGTGCGCATTGTATGGGTGTGCGTTACATTACATTCACTAGTAGGAGTGAGAAAAACATCACGGGGTGGTGCGCATTGTATGGGTGTGTGTTACATTACATTCATTGGTAGGAGTGAGAAAAACATCAGGGGGTGGTGCGCATTGTATGGGTGTGTTACATTACATTCACTAGTAGGAGTGAGAAAAACATCACGGGGTGGTGCGCATTGTATGGGTGTGTGTTACATTACATTCACTAGTAGGAGTGACAAACACATCACGGTAGGTGCGCATTGTATGGGTGTGTGTTACATTATATTCACTAGTAGGAGTGAGAAAAACATCACGGGGTGGTGCGCATTGTATGGGTGTGTGTTACATTAGATTCACTACTAGGAGTGAGAAAAACATCACGGGGTGGTGCGCATTGTATGGGTGTGTGTTACATTAGATTCACTAGTAGGAGTGAGAAAAACATCACGGGGTGGTGCGCATTGTATGGGTGTGTGTTACATTACATTCACTAGCAGCAGTGAGAAAAACATCACGGGGTGGTGCGCATTGTATGGGTGTTTGTTACATTAGATTCACTAGTAGGAGTGAAAAAACATCACGGGGTGGTGCGCATTGTATGGGTGTGTGTTACATTACATTCACTAGTAGGAGTGGGAAAAACATCACGGGGTGGTGCGCATTTTATGGGTGTGTGTTACATTACATTCACTAGTAGGAGTGAGAAAAACATCACGGGGTGGTGCGCATTGTATGGGTGTGTGTTACATTACATTCACTAGTAGGAGTGAAAAAAACATCACGGGGTGGTGCGCATTTTATGGGTGTGTGTTACATTACATTCACTAGTAGGAGTGAGAAAAACATCACGGGGTGGTGCGCATTGTATGGGTTTGTGTTACATTACATTCACTAGTAGGAGTGAGAAAAACATCACGGGGTGGTGCACATTGTATGGGTGTGTGTTACATTAGACTCACTAGTAGGAGTGAGAAAAACATCACGGGGTGGTGCGAATTGTATGGGTGTGTGTTACATTACATTCACTAGTAGGAGTGAGAAAAACATCACGGGGTGGTGCGCATTGTATGGGTGTGTGTTACACTACATTCACTAGTAGGAGTGAGAAAAACATCACGGGGTGGTGCGCATTGTATGGGTGTGTGTTACACTACATTCACTAGTAGGAGTGAGAAAAACATCACGGGGTGGTGCGCATTGTATGGGTGTGTGTTACATTAGATTCACTAGTAGGAGTGAGAAAAACATCACGGGGTGGTGCGCATTGTATGGGTGTGTGTTACATTACATTCACTAGCAGGAGTGAGAAAAACATCACGGGGTGGTGCGCATTGTATGGGTGTGTGTTACATTACATTCACTAGTAGGAGTGAGAAAAACATCACGGGGTGGTGCGCATTGTATGGGTGTGTGTTACATTACATTCACTAGTAGGAGTGAGAAAATTATCACGGGCTGGTGCGCATTGTATGGGTGTGTGTTACATTAGATTCACTAGTAGGAGTGAGAGAAACATCACGGGTTGGTGCACATTGTATGGGTGTGTGTTACATTAGATTCACTAGTAGGAGTGAGAGAAACATCACGGGGTGGTGCGCATTTTATGGGTGTGCGTTACATTACATTCACTAGTAGGAGTGAGAGAAACATCACGGGGTGGTGCGCATTGTATGGGTGTGCATTACATTACATTCACTAGTAGGAGTGAGAAAAACATCACGGGGTGGTGCGCATTGTATGGGTGTGCGTTACATTACATTCACTATTAGCAGTGAGAAAAACATCACGGGGTGGTGCGCATTGTATGGGTGTGCGTTACATTACATTCACTAGTAGGAGTGAGAAAAACATCAGGGGGTGGTGCGCACTGTATGGGTGTGCGTTACATTACATTCACTAGTAGGAGTGAGAAAAACATCACGGGGTGGTGCGCATTGTATGGGTGTGTGTTACATTAGATTCACTAGTAGGAGTGAAAAAACATCACGGGGTGGTGCACATTGTATGGGTGTGTGTTACATTACATTCACTAGTAGGAGTGAGAAAAACATCACGGGGTAGTGCGCATTGTATGGGTGTGTGTTACATTACATTCACTAGTAGGAGTGAGAAAAACATCACGGGGTGGTGCGCATTGTATGGGTGTGTGTTACATTAGATTCACTAGTAGGAGTGAGAAAAACATCACGGGGTGGTGCGCATTGTATGGGTGTGTGTTACATTAGATTCACTAGTAGGAGTGAGAAAAACATCACGGGGTGGTGCGCATTGTATGGGTGTGTGTTACATTACATTCACTAGTAGCAGTGAGAAAAACATCACGGGGTGGTGCGCATTGTATGGGTGTGTGTTACATTAGATTCACTAGTAGGAGTGAAAAAACATCACGGGGTGGTGCGCATTGTATGGGTGTGTGTTACATTGCATTCACTAGTAGGAGTGAGAAAAACATCACGGGGTGGTGCGCATTTTATGGGTGTGTGTTACATTACATTCACTAGTAGGAGTGATAAAAACATCACGGGGTAGTGCGCATTGTATGGGTGTGTGTTACATTACATTCACTAGTAGGTGTGAGAAAAACATCACGGGGTGGTGCGCATTGTATGGGTGTGTGTTACATTACATTCACTCGTAGGAGTGAGAAAAACATCACGGGGTGGTGCGCATTGTATGGGTGTGTGTTACATTACATTCACTAGTAGGGGTGAGAAAAACATCACGGGGTGGTGCGCATTGTATGGGTGTGTGTTACATTACATTCACTAGTAGGAGTGAGAAAAACATCACGGGGTGGTGCGCATTGTATGGGTGTGTGTTACATTACATTCACTAGTAGGAGTGAGAAAAACATCACGGGGTGGTGCGCATTGTATGGGTGTGTGTTACATTACATTCACTAGTAGGAGTGAGAAAAACATTACGGGGTGGTGCGCATTGTATGGGTGTGTGTTACATTACATTCACTACTAGGAGTGAGAAAAACATCACGGGGTGGTGCGCATTGTATGGGTGTGTGTTACATTACATTCACTAGTAGGAGTGAGAAAAACATCACGGTGAGGTGCGCATTGTATGGGTGTTTGTTACATTAGATTCACTAGTAGAAGTGAGAAAATCATCACGGGGTGGTGCGCATTGTATGGGTGTGTGTTACATTACATTCACTAGTAGGAGTGAGAAAAACATCACGGGGTGGTGCGCATTGTATGGGTGTGTCTTACACTACATTCACTACTAGCAGTGAGAAAAACATCACGGGGTGGTGCGCATTGTATGGGTGTGTGTTACACCACATTCACTAGTAGGAGTGAGAAAAACATCACGGGGTGGTGCGCATTGTATGGGTGTGTGTTACATTACATTCACTAGTAGGAGTGAGAAATACATCACGGGGTGGTGCGCATTGTATGGGTGTGTGTTACATTACATTCACTAGTAGGAGTGAGAAAAACATCACGGGGTGGTGCGCATTGTATGGGTGTGTGTTACATTACATTCACTAGAAGGAGTGAGAAAAACATCATGGGGTGGTGTGCATTGTATGGGTGTGTGTTATACTACATTCACTAGTAGGAGTGAGAAAAACATCACGGGGTGGTGCGCATTGTATGGGTGTGTGTTACATTACATTCACTAGTAGGAGTGAGAAAAACATCATGGGGTGGTGCGCATTGTATGGGTGTGTGTTACATTACATTCACTAGTAGGAGTGAGAAAAACATCACGGGGTGGTGCGCATTGTATGGGTGTGTGTTACATTAGATTCACTAGTAGGAGTGAGAAAAACATCACGGGGTGGTGCGCATTGTATGGATGTGTGTTACATTACATTCACTAGTATGAGTGAGAAAAACATCACGGGGTGGTGCGCATTGTATGGGTGTGTGTTACATTAGATTCACTAGTAGGAGTGAGAAAAACATCACGGGGTGGTGCGCATTGTATGGGTGTGTGTTACATTAGATTCACTAGTAGGAGTGAAAAAAACATCACGGGGTGGTGCGCATTGTATGGGTGTGTGTTACATTACATTCACTAGTAGCAGTGAGAAAAACATCACGGGGTGGTGCGCATTGCATGGGTGTGTGTTACATTAGATTCACTAGTAGGAGTGAAAAAACATCACGGGGTTATGCGCATTGTATGGGTGTGTGTTACATTGCATTCACTAGTAGGAGTGAGAAAAACATCACGGGGTGGTGCGCATTTTATTGGTGTGTGTTACATTACATTCACTAGTAGGAGTGAGAAAAACATCACGGGGTGGTGCGCATTGTATGGGTGTGTGTTGCATTACATTCACTAGTAGGAGTGAGAAAAACATCACGGGGTGGTGCGCATTGTATGGGTGTGTGTTACATTACATTCACTAGTAGGAGTGAGAAAAACATCACGGGGTGGTGCGCATTGTATGGGTGTGTGTTACATTACATTCACTAGTAGGAGTGAGAAAAACATCACGGGGTGGTGCGCATTGTATGGGTGTGTGTTACATTACATTCACTAGTAGGAGTGAGAGAAACATCACGGGGTGGTGCGCATTGTATGGGTGTGCGTTACATTACATTCACTAGTAGGAGTGAGAGAAACATCACGGGGTGGTGCGCATTGTATGGGTGTGTGTTACATTACATTCACTAGTAGGAGTGAGAGAAACATCACGGGGTGGTGCGCATTGTATGGGTGTGCGTTACCTTACATTCACTAGTAGGAGTGAGAAAAACATCACGGGGTGGTGCGCATTGTATGGGTGTGTGTTACATTACATTCACTAGTAGGAGTGAGAAAAACATCACGGTGTGGTGCGCATTGTATGGGTGTGTGTTACACTACATTCACTACTAGGAGTGAGAAAAACATCACGGGGTGGTGCGCATTGTATGGGTGTGTGTTACACTACATTCACTACTAGCAGTGAGAAAAACATCACGGGGTGGTGCGCATTGTATGGGTGTGTGTTACACTACATTCACTAGTAGGAGTGAGAAAAACATCACGGGGTGGTGCGCATTGTATGGGTGTGTGTTACATTACATTCACTAGTAGGAGTGAGAAAAACATCACGGGGTGGTGCGCATTGTATGGGTGTGTGTTACATTACATTCACTAGTAGGAGTGAGAAAAACATCACGGGGTGGTGCGCATTGTATGGGTGTGTGTTACATTACATTCACTAGAAGGAGTGAGAAAATTATCACGGGGTGGTGCGCATTGTATGGGTGCGTGTTACATTACATTCACTAGTAGGAGTGAGAAAGTTATCACGTGGTGGTGCGCATTGTATGGGTGTGTGTTACATTACATTCACTAGTAGGAGTGAGAAAATTATCACGGGGTGGTGCGCATTGTATGGGTGCGTGTTACATTACATTCACTAGTAGGAGTGAGAAAAACATCACGGGGTGGTGCGCATTGTATGGGTGTGCGTTACATTACATTCACTAGTAGGAGTGAGAGAAACATCACGGGGTGGTGCGCATTGTATGGGTGTGTGTTACATTACATTCACTAGTAGGAGTGAGAGAAACATCACGGGGTGGTGCGCATTGTATGGGTGTGCGTTACCTTACATTCACTAGTAGGAGTGAGAAAAACATCACGGGGTGATGCGCATTGTATGGGTGTGTGTTACATTACATTCACTAGTAGGAGTGAGAAAAACATCACGGTGTGGTGCGCATTGTATGGGTGTGTGTTACACTACATTCACTACTAGGAGTGAGAAAAACATCACGGGGTGGTGCGCATTGTATGGGTGTGTGTTACACTACATTAACTAGCAGTGAGAAAAACATCACGGGGTGGTGCGCATTGTATGGGTGTGTGTTACACTACATTCACTAGTAGGAGTGAGAAAAACATCACGGGGTGGTGCGCATTGTATGGGTGTGTGTTACATTACATTCACTAGTAGGAGTGAGAAAAACATCACGGGGTGGTGCGCATTGTATGGGTGTGTGTTACATTACATTCACTAGTAGGAGTGAGAAAAACATCACGGGGTGGTGCGCATTGTATGGGTGTGTGTTACATTACATTCACTAGAAGGAGTGAGAAAATTATCACGGGGTGGTGGGCATTTTATGGGTGCGTGTTACATTACATTCACTAGTAGGAGTGAGAAAGTTATCACGGGGTGGTGCGCATTGTATGGGTGTGTGTTACATTACATTCACTAGTAGGAGTGAGAGAAACATCACGGGGTGGTGCGCATTGTATGGGTGTGTGTTACATTAGATTCACTAGTAGGAGTGAGAGAAACATCACGGGGTGGTGCGCATTTTATGGGTGTGCGTTACATTACATTCACTAGTAGGAGTGAGAGAAACATCACGGGATGGTGCGCATTGTATGGGTGTGCGTTACATTACATTCACTAGTAGGAGTGAGAAAAACATCACGGGGTGGTGCGCATTGTATGGGTGTGTGTTACATTACATTCACTAGTAGGAGTGAGAAAAACATCACGGGGTGGTGCGCATTGTATGGGTGTGTGTTACATTACATTCACTAGTAGGAGTGAGAAAAACATCACGGGGTGGTGCGCATTGTATGGGTGTGTGTTACATTACATTCACTAGTAGGAGTGAGAAAAACATCACGGGGTGGTGCGCATTGTATGAGTGTGTGTTACATTAGATTCACTAGTATGAGTGAGAAAAACATCACGGGGTGGTGCGCATTGTATGGGTGTGTGTTACAGTAGATTCACTAGTAGGAGTGAGAAAAACATCACGGGGTGGTGCGCATTGTATGGGTGTGTGTTACATTAGATTCACTAGTAGGAGTGAGAAAAACATCACGTGGTGGTGCGCATTGTATGGGTGTGTGTTACATTACATTCACTAGTAGCAGTGAGAAAAACATCACGGGGTGGTGCGCATTGTATGGGTGTGTGTTACATTAGTATCACTAGTAGGAGTGAAAAAACATCACGGGGTTATGCGCATTGTATGGGTGTGTGTTACATTGCATTCACTAGTAGGAGTGAGAAAAACATCACGGGGTGGTGCGCATTTTATGGGTGTGTGTTACATTACATTCACTAGTAGGAGTGAGAAAAACATCACGGGGTGGTGCGCATTGTATGGGTGTGTGTTACATTACATTCACTAGTAGGAGTGAGAAAAACATCACGGGGTGGTGCGCATTGTATGGGTGTGTGTTACATTACATTCACTAGTAGGAGTGAGAAAAACATCACGGGGTGCTGCGCATTGTATGGGTGTGTGTTACATTACATTCACTAGTAGGAGTGAGAAAAACATCACGGGGTGGTGCGCATTGTATGGGTGTGTGTTACATTACATTCACTAGTAGGAGTGAGAAAAACATCACGGGGTGGTGCGCATTGTATGGGTGTGTGTTACATTACATTCACTAGTAGGAGTGAGAAAATTATCACGGGGTGGTGCGCATTGTATGGGTGCGTGTTACATTACATTCACTAGTAGGAGTGAGAAAATTATCACGGGGTGGTGCGCATTGTATGGGTGTGTGTTACATTAGATTCACTAGTAGGAGTGAGAGAAACATCACGGGGTGGTGCGCATTGTATGGGTGTGTGTTACATTAGATTCACTAGTAGGAGTGAGAGAAACATCACGGGGTGGTGCGCATTTTATGGGTGTGCGTTACATTACATTCACTAGTAGGAGTGAGAGAAACATCACGGGGTGGTGCGCATTGTATGGGTGTGCGTTACATTACATTCACTAGTAGGAGTGAGAAAAACATCACGGGGTGGTGCGCATTGTATGTGTGTGCGTTACATTACCTTCACTATTAGCAGTGAGAAAAACATCACGGGGTGGTGCGCATTGTATGGGTGTGCGTTACATTACATTCACTAGTAGGAGTGAGAAAAACGTCAGGGGGTGGTGCGCATTGTATGGGTGTGTTACATTACATTCACTAGTAGGAGTGAGAAAAACATCACGGGGTGGTGAGCATTGTATGGGTGTGTGTTACATTACATTCACTAGTAGGAGTGAGAAAAACATCACGGGGTGGTACGCATTGTATGGGTGTGTGTTACATTACATTCACTAGTAGGAGTGAGAAAAACATCACGGGGTGGTGCGCATTGTATGGGTGTGTGTTACATTAGATTCACTAGTAGGAGTGAGAAAAACATCACGGGGTGGTGCGCATTGTATGGGTGTGTGTTACATTACATTCACTAGTAGCAGTGAGAAAAACATCACGGGGTGGTGCGCATTGTATGGGTGTGTGTTACATTAGTATCACTAGTAGGAGTGAAAAAACATCACGGGGTTATGCGCATTGTATGGGTGTGTGTTACATTGCATTCACTAGTAGGAGTGAGAAAAACATCACGGGGTGGTGCGCATTTTATGGGTGTGTGTTACATTACATTCACTAGTAGGAGTGAGAAAAACATCACGGGGTGGTGCGCATTGTATGGGTGTGTGTTACATTACATTCACTAGTAGGAGTGAGAAAAACATCACGGGGTGGTGCGCATTGTATGGGTGTGTGTTACATTACATTCACAAGTAGGAGTGAGAAAAACATCACGGGGTGCTGCGCATTGTATGGGTGTGTGTTACATTACATTCACTAGTAGGAGTGAGAAAAACATCACAGGGTGGTGCGCATTGTATGGGTGTGTGTTACATTACATTCACTAGTAGGAGTGAGAGAAACATCACGGGGTGGTGCGCATTGTATGGGTGTGTGTTACATTACATTCACTAGTAGGAGTGAGAAAATTATCACGGGGTGGTGCGCATTGTATGGGTGCGTGTTACATTACATTCACTAGTAGGAGTGAGAAAATTATCACGGGGTGGTGCGCATTGTATGGGTGTGTGTTACATTAGATTCACTAGTAGGAGTGAGAGAAACATCACGGGGTGGTGCGCATTGTATGGGTGTGTGTTACATTAGATTCACTAGTAGGAGTGAGAGAAACATCACGGGGTGGTGCGCATTTTATGGGTGTGCGTTACATTACATTCACTAGTAGGAGTGAGAGAAACATCACGGGGTGGTGCGCATTGTATGGGTGTGCGTTACATTACATTCACTAGTAGGAGTGAGAAAAACATCACGGGGTGGTGCGCATTGTATGGGTGTGCGTTACATTACATTCACTATTAGCAGTGAGAAAAACATCACGGGGTGGTGCGCATTGTATGGGTGTGCGTTACATTACATTCACTAGTAGGAGTGAGAAAAACATCAGGGGGTGGTGCGCATTGTATGGGTGTGTTACATTACATTCACTAGTAGGAGTGAGAAAAACATCACGGGGTGGTGAGCATTGTATGGGTGTGTGTTACATTACATTCACTAGTAGGAGTGAGAAAAACATCACGGGGTGGTACGCATTGTATGGGTGTGTGTTACATTACATTCACTAGTAGGAGTGAGAAAAACATCACGGGGTGGTGCGCATTGTATGGGTGTGTGTTACATTACATTCACTAGTAGGAGTGAGAAAAACATCACGGGGTGGTGCGCATTGTATGGGTGTGTGTTACATTAGATTCACTAGTAGGAGTGAGAAAAACATCACGGGGTGGTGCGCATTGTATGGGTGTGTGTTACATTAGATTCACTAGTAGGAGTGAGAAAACATCACGGGGTTGTGCGCATTGTATGGGTGTGTGTTACATTAGATTCACTAGTAGGAGTGAAAAAACATCACGGGGTTGTGCGCATTGTATGGGTGTGTGTTACATTAGATTCACTAGTAGGAGTGAGAAAAACATCACGGGGTGGTGCGCATTGTATGGGTGTGTGTTACATTACATTCACTAGTAGGAGTGAGAAAAACATCACGGGGTGGTGCGCATTGTATGGTTGTGTGTTACATTACATTCACTAGTAGGAGTTAGAAAAACATCACGTGGTGGTGCGCATTGTATGGGTGTGTGTTACATTACATTCACTAGTAGCAGTGAGAAAAACATCACGAGGTGGTGCGCATTGTATGGGTGTGTGTTACATTAGATTCACTAGTAGGAGTGAAAAAACATCACGGGGTTATGCGCATTGTATGGGTGTGTGTTACATTGCATTCACTAGTAGGAGTGAGAAAAACATCACGGGGTGGTGCGCATTTTATGGGTGTGTGTTACATTACATTCACTAGTAGGAGTGAGAAAAACATCACGGGGTGGTGCGCATTGTATGGGTGTGTGTTGCATTACATTCACTAGTAGGAGTGAGAAAAACATCACGGGGTGGTGCGCATTGTATGGGTGTGTGTTACATTACATTCACTAGTAGGAGTGAGAAAAACATCACGGGGTGGTGCGCATTGTATGGGTGTGTGTTACATTACATTCACTAGTAGGAGTGAGAAAAACATCACGGTGTGGTGCGCATTGTATGGGTGTGTGTTACATTACATTCACTAGTAGGAGTGAGAAAAACATCACGGGGTGGTGCGCATTGTATGGGTGTGTGTTACATTACATTCACTAGTAGGAGTGAGAAAAACATCACGGGGTGCTGCGCATTGTATGGGTGTGTGTTACATTACATTCACTAGTAGGAGTGAGAAAAACATCACAGGGTGGTGCGCATTGTATGGGTGTGTGTTACATTACATTCACTAGTAGGAGTGAGAAAAACATCACGGGGTGGTGCGCATTGTATGGGTGTGTGTTACATTACATTCACTAGTAGGAGTGAGAAAATTATCACGGGGTGGTGCGCATTGTATGGGTGCGTGTTACATTACATTCACTAGTAGGAGTGAGAAAATTATCACGGGGTGGTGCGCATTGTATGGGTGTGTGTTACATTAGATTCACTAGTAGGAGTGAGAGAAACATCACGGGGTGGTGCGCATTGTATGGGTGTGTGTTACATTAGATTCACTAGTAGGAGTGAGAGAAACATCACGGGGTGGTGCGCATTTTATGGGTGTGCGTTACATTACATTCACTAGTAGGAGTGAGAGAAACATCACGGGGTGGTGCGCATTGTATGGGTGTGCGTTACATTACATTCACTAGTAGGAGTGAGAAAAACATCACGGGGTGGTGCGCATTGTATGGGTGTGCGTTACATTACATTCACTATTAGCAGTGAGAAAAACATCACGGGGTGGTGCGCATTGTATGGGTGTGCGTTACATTACATTCACTAGTAGGAGTGAGAAAAACATCAGGGGGTGGTGCGCATTGTATGGGTGTGTTACATTACATTCACTAGTAGGAGTGAGAAAAACATCACGGGGTGGTGAGCATTGTATGGGTGTGTGTTACATTACATTCACTAGTAGGAGTGAGAAAAACATCACGGGGTGGTACGCATTGTATGGGTGTGTGTTACATTACATTCACTAGTAGGAGTGAGAAAAACATCACGGGGTGGTGCGCATTGTATGGGTGTGTGTTACATTACATTCACTAGTAGGAGTGAGAAAAACATCACGGGGTGTTGCGCATTGTATGGGTGTGTGTTACATTAGATTCACTAGTAGGAGTGAGAAAAACATCACGGGGTGGTGCGCATTGTATGGGTGTGTGTTACATTAGATTCACTAGTAGGAGTGAGAAAACATCACGGGGTTGTGCGCATTGTATGGGTGTGTGTTACATTAGATTCACTAGTAGGAGTGAAAAAACATCACGGGGTTGTGCGCATTGTATGGGTGTGTGTTACATTAGATTCACTAGTAGGAGTGAGAAAAACATCACGGGGTGGTGCGCATTGTATGGGTGTGTGTTACATTACATTCACTAGTAGGAGTGAGAAAAACATCACGGGGTGGTGCGCATTGTATGGGTGTGTGTTACATTACATTCACTAGTAGGAGTTAGAAAAACATCACGTGGTGGTGCGCATTGTATGGGTGTGTGTTACATTACATTCACTAGTAGCAGTGAGAAAAACATCACGGGGTGGTGCGCATTGTATGGGTGTGTGTTACATTAGATTCACTAGTAGGAGTGAAAAAACATCACGGGGTTATGCGCATTGTATGGGTGTGTGTTACATTGCATTCACTAGTAGGAGTGAGAAAAACATCACGGGGTGGTGCGCATTTTATGGGTGTGTGTTACATTACATTCACTAGTAGGAGTGAGAAAAACATCTCGGGGTGGTGCGCATTGTATGGGTGTGTGTTGCATTACATTCACTAGTAGGAGTGAGAAAAACATCACGGGGTGGTGCGCATTGTATGGGTGTGTGTTACATTACATTCACTAGTAGGAGTGAGAAAAACATCACGGGGTGGTGCGCATTGTATGGGTGTGTGTTACATTACATTCACTAGTAGGAGTGAGAAAAACATCACGGGGTGGTGCGCATTGTATGGGTGTGTGTTACATTACATTCACTAGTAGGAGTGAGAAAAACATCACGGGGTGGTGCGCATTGTATGGGTGTGTGTTACATTACATTCACTAGTAGGAGTGAGAAAATTATCACGGGGTGGTGCGCATTGTATGGGTGCGTGTTACATTACATTCACTAGTAGGAGTGAGAAAATTATCACGGGGTGGTGCGCATTGTATGGGTGTGTGTTACATTAGATTCACTAGTAGGAGTGAGAGAAACATCACGGGGTGGTGCGCATTGTACGGGTGTGTGTTACATTAGATTCACTAGTAGGAGTGAGAGAAACATCACGGGGTGGTGCGCATTTTATGGGTGTGCGTTACATTACATTCACTAGTAGGAGTGAGAGAAACATCACGGGGTCGTGCGCATTGTATGGGTATGCGTTACATTACATTCACTAGTAGGAGTGAGAAAAACATCACGGGGTGGTGCGCATTGTATGGGTGTGCGTTACATTACATTCACTATTAGCAGTGAGAAAAACATCACGGGGTGGTGCGCATTGTATGGGTGTGCATTACATTACATTCACTAGTAGGAGTGAGAAAAACATCAGGGGGTGGTGCGCATTGTATGGGTGTGTTACATTACATTCACTAGTAGGAGTGAGAAAAACATCACGGGGTGGTGAGCATTGTATGGGTGTGTGTTACATTACATTCACTAGTAGGAGTGAGAAAAACATCACGGGGTGGTACGCATTGTATGGGTGTGTGTTACATTACATTCACTAGTAGGAGTGAGAAAAACATCACGGTGTGGTGCGCATTGTATGGGTGTGTGTTACATTACATTCACTAGTAGGAGTGAGAAAAACATCACGGGGTGGTGCGCATTGTATGGGTGTGTGTTACATTAGATTCACTAGTAGGAGTGAGAAAAACATCACGGGGTGGTGCGCATTGTATGGGTGTGTGTTACATTAGATTCACTAGTAGGAGTGAGAAAAACATCACGGGGTGGTGCGCATTGTATGGGTGTGTGTTACATTAGATTCACTAGTAGGAGTGAGAAAAACATCACGGGGTGGTGCGCATTGTATGGGTGTGTGTTACATTACATTCACTAGTAGGAGTGAGAGAAACATCACGGGGTGGTGCGCATTGTATGGGTGTGTGTTACATTACATTCACTAGTAGGAGTGAGAAAATTATCACGGGGTGGTGCGCATTGTATGGGTGCGTGTTACATTACATTCACTAGTAGGAGTGAGAAAATTATCACGGGGTGGTGCGCATTGTATGGGTGTGTGTTACATTAGATTCACTAGTAGGAGTGAGAGAAACATCACGGGGTGGTGCGCATTGTATGGGTGTGTGTTACATTAGATTCACTAGTAGGAGTGAGAGAAACATCACGGGGTGGTGCGCATTTTATGGGTGTGCGTTACATTACATTCACTAGTAGGAGTGAGAGAAACATCACGGGGTGGTGCGCATTGTATGGGTGTGCGTTACATTACATTCACTAGTAGGAGTGAGAAAAACATCACGGGGTGGTGCGCATTGTATGGGTGTGCGTTACATTACATTCACTATTAGCAGTGAGAAAAACATCACGGGGTGGTGCGCATTGTATGGGTGTGCGTTACATTACATTCACTAGTAGGAGTGAGAAAAACATCAGGGGGTGGTGCGCATTGTATGGGTGTGTTACATTACATTCACTAGTAGGAGTGAGAAAAACATCACGGGGTGGTGAGCATTGTATGGGTGTGTGTTACATTACATTCACTAGTAGGAGTGAGAAAAACATCACGGGGTGGTACGCATTGTATGGGTGTGTGTTACATTACATTCACTAGTAGGAGTGAGAAAAACATCACGGGGTGGTGCGCATTGTATGGGTGTGTGTTACATTACATTCACTAGTAGGAGTGAGAAAAACATCACGGGGTGGTGCGCATTGTATGGGTGTGTGTTACATTAGATTCACTAGTAGGAGTGAGAAAAACATCACGGGGTGGTGCGCATTGTATGGGTGTGTGTTACATTAGATTCACTAGTAGGAGTGAGAAAACATCACGGGGTTGTGCGCATTGTATGGGTGTGTGTTACATTAGATTCACTAGTAGGAGTGAGAAAACATCACGGGGTTGTGCGCATTGTATGGGTGTGTGTTACATTAGATTCACTAGTAGGAGTGAGAAAAACATCACGGGGTGGTGCGCATTGTATGGGTGTGTGTTACATTACATTCACTAGTAGGAGTGAGAAAAACATCACGGGGTGGTGCGCATTGTATGGTTGTGTGTTACATTACATTCACTAGTAGGAGTTAGAAAAACATCACGTGGTGGTGCGCATTGTATGGGTGTGTGTTACATTACATTCACTAGTAGCAGTGAGAAAAACATCACGGGGTGGTGCGCATTGTATGGGTGTGTGTTACATTAGATTCACTAGTAGGAGTGAAAAAACATCACGGGGTTATGCGCATTGTATGGGTGTGTGTTACATTGCATTCACTAGTAGGAGTGAGAAAAACATCACGGGGTGGTGCGCATTTTATGGGTGTGTGTTACATTACATTCACTAGTAGGAGTGAGAAAAACATCACGGGGTGGTGCGCATTGTATGGGTGTGTGTTGCATTACATTCACTAGTAGGAGTGAGAAAAACATCACGGGGTGGTGCGCATTGTATGGGTGTGTGTTACATTACATTCACTAGTAGGAGTGAGAAAAACATCACGGGGTGGTGCGCATTGTATGGGTGTGTGTTACATTACATTCACTAGTAGGAGTGAGAAAAACATCACGGTGTGGTGCGCATTGTATGGGTGTGTGTTACATTACATTCACTAGTAGGAGTGAGAAAAACATCACGGGGTGGTGCGCATTGTATGGGTGTGTGTTACATTACATTCACTAGTAGGAGTGAGAAAAACATCACGGGGTGCTGCGCATTGTATGGGTGTGTGTTACATTACATTCACTAGTAGGAGTGAGAAAAACATCACAGGGTGGTGCGCATTGTATGGGTGTGTGTTACATTACATTCACTAGTAGGAGTGAGAAAAACATCACGGGTTGGTGCGCATTGTATGGGTGTGTGTTACATTACATTCACTAGTAGGAGTGAGAAAATTATCACGGGGTGGTGCGCATTGTATGGGTGCGTGTTACATTACATTCACTAGTAGGAGTGAGAAAATTATCACGGGGTGGTGCGCATTGTATGGGTGTGTGTTACATTAGATTCACTAGTAGGAGTGAGAGAAACATCACGGGGTGGTGCGCATTGTATGGGTGTGTGTTACATTAGATTCACTAGTAGGAGTGAGAGAAACATCACGGGGTGGTGCGCATTTTATGGGTGTGCGTTACATTACATTCACTAGTAGGAGTGAGAGAAACATCACGGGGTGGTGCGCATTGTATGGGTGTGCGTTACATTACATTCACTAGTAGGAGTGAGAAAAACATCACGGGGTGGTGCGCATTGTATGGGTGTGCGTTACATTACATTCACTATTAGCAGTGAGAAAAACATCACGGGGTGGTGCGCATTGTATGGGTGTGCGTTACATTACATTCACTAGTAGGAGTGAGAAAAACATCAGGGGGTGGTGCGCATTGTATGGGTGTGTTACATTACATTCACTAGTAGGAGTGAGAAAAACATCACGGGGTGGTGAGCATTGTATGGGTGTGTGTTACATTACATTCACTAGTAGGAGTGAGAAAAACATCACGGGGTGGTACGCATTGTATGGGTGTGTGTTACATTACATTCACTAGTAGGAGTGAGAAAAACATCACGGGGTGGTGCGCATTGTATGGGTGTGTGTTACATTACATTCACTAGTAGGAGTGAGAAAAACATCACGGGGTGGTGCGCATTGTATGGGTGTGTGTTACATTAGATTCACTAGTAGGAGTGAGAAAAACATCACGGGGTGGTGCGCATTGTATGGGTGTGTGTTACATTAGATTCACTAGTAGGAGTGAGAAAACATCACGGGGTTGTGCGCATTGTATGGGTGTGTGTTACATTAGATTCACTAGTAGGAGTGAAAAAACATCACGGGGTTGTGCGCATTGTATGGGTGTGTGTTACATTAGATTCACTAGTAGGAGTGAGAAAAACATCACGGGGTGGTGCGCATTGTATGGGTGTGTGTTACATTACATTCACTAGTAGGAGTGAGAAAAACATCACGGGGTGGTGCGCATTGTATGGGTGTGTGTTACATTACATTCACTAGTAGGAGTTAGAAAAACATCACGTGGTGGTGCGCATTGTATGGGTGTGTGTTACATTACATTCACTAGTAGCAGTGAGAAAAACATCACGGGGTGGTGCGCATTGTATGGGTGTGTGTTACATTAGATTCACTAGTAGGAGTGAAAAAACATCACGGGGTTATGCGCATTGTATGGGTGTGTGTTACATTGCATTCACTAGTAGGAGTGAGAAAAACATCACGGGGTGGTGCGCATTTTATGGGTGTGTGTTACATTACATTCACTAGTAGGAGTGAGAAAAACATCTCGGGGTGGTGCGCATTGTATGGGTGTGTGTTGCATTACATTCACTAGTAGGAGTGAGAAAAACATCACGGGGTGGTGCGCATTGTATGGGTGTGTGTTACATTACATTCACTAGTAGGAGTGAGAAAAACATCACGGGGTGGTGCGCATTGTATGGGTGTGTGTTACATTACATTCACTAGTAGGAGTGAGAAAAACATCACGGGGTGGTGCGCATTGTATGGGTGTGTGTTACATTACATTCACTAGTAGGAGTGAGAAAAACATCACGGGGTGGTGCGCATTGTATGGGTGTGTGTTACATTACATTCACTAGTAGGAGTGAGAAAATTATCACGGGGTGGTGCGCATTGTATGGGTGCGTGTTACATTACATTCACTAGTAGGAGTGAGAAAATTATCACGGGGTGGTGCGCATTGTATGGGTGTGTGTTACATTAGATTCACTAGTAGGAGTGAGAGAAACATCACGGGGTGGTGCGCATTGTACGGGTGTGTGTTACATTAGATTCACTAGTAGGAGTGAGAGAAACATCACGGGGTGGTGCGCATTTTATGGGTGTGCGTTACATTACATTCACTAGTAGGAGTGAGAGAAACATCACGGGGTCGTGCGCATTGTATGGGTATGCGTTACATTACATTCACTAGTAGGAGTGAGAAAAACATCACGGGGTGGTGCGCATTGTATGGGTGTGCGTTACATTACATTCACTAGTAGGAGTGAGAAAAACATCACGGGGTGGTGCACATTGTATGTGTGTGCGTTACATTACCTTCACTATTAGCAGTGAGAAAAACATCACGGGGTGGTGCGCATTGTATGGGTGTGCGTTACATTACATTCACTAGTAGGAGTGAGAAAAACGTCAGGGGGTGGTGCGCATTGTATGGGTGTGTTACATTACATTCACTAGTAGGAGTGAGAAAAACATCACGGGGTGGTGAGCATTGTATGGGTGTGTGTTACATTACATTCACTAGTAGGAGTGAGAAAAACATCACGGGGTGGTACGCATTGTATGGGTGTGTGTTACATTACATTCACTAGTAGGAGTGAGAAAAACATCACGGGGTGGTGCGCATTGTATGGGTGTGTGTTACATTAGATTCACTAGTAGGAGTGAGAAAAACATCACGGGGTGGTGCGCATTGTATGGGTGTGTGTTACATTACATTCACTAGTAGCAGTGAGAAAAACATCACGGGGTGGTGCGCATTGTATGGGTGTGTGTTACATTAGTATCACTAGTAGGAGTGAAAAAACATCACGGGGTTATGCGCATTGTATGGGTGTGTGTTACATTGCATTCACTAGTAGGAGTGAGAAAAACATCACGGGGTGGTGCGCATTTTATGGGTGTGTGTTACATTACATTCACTAGTAGGAGTGAGAAAAACATCACGGGGTGGTGCGCATTGTATGGGTGTGTGTTACATTACATTCACTAGTAGGAGTGAGAAAAACATCACGGGGTGGTGCGCATTGTATGGGTGTGTGTTACATTACATTCACTAGTAGGAGTGAGAAAAACATCACGGGGTGCTGCGCATTGTATGGGTGTGTGTTACATTACATTCACTAGTAGGAGTGAGAAAAACATCACAGGGTGGTGCGCATTGTATGGGTGTGTGTTACATTACATTCACTAGTAGGAGTGAGAGAAACATCACGGGGTGGTGCGCATTGTATGGGTGTGTGTTACATTACATTCACTAGTAGGAGTGAGAAAATTATCACGGGGTGGTGCGCATTGTATGGGTGCGTGTTACATTACATTCACTAGTAGGAGTGAGAAAATTATCACGGGGTGGTGCGCATTGTATGGGTGTGTGTTACATTAGATTCACTAGTAGGAGTGAGAGAAACATCACGGGGTGGTGCGCATTGTATGGGTGTGTGTTACATTAGATTCACTAGTAGGAGTGAGAGAAACATCACGGGGTGGTGCGCATTTTATGGGTGTGCGTTACATTACATTCACTAGTAGGAGTGAGAGAAACATCACGGGGTGGTGCGCATTGTATGGGTGTGCGTTACATTACATTCACTAGTAGGAGTGAGAAAAACATCACGGGGTGGTGCGCATTGTATGGGTGTGCGTTACATTACATTCACTATTAGCAGTGAGAAAAACATCACGGGGTGGTGCGCATTGTATGGGTGTGCGTTACATTACATTCACTAGTAGGAGTGAGAAAAACATCAGGGGGTGGTGCGCATTGTATGGGTGTGTTACATTACATTCACTAGTAGGAGTGAGAAAAACATCACGGGGTGGTGAGCATTGTATGGGTGTGTGTTACATTACATTCACTAGTAGGAGTGAGAAAAACATCACGGGGTGGTACGCATTGTATGGGTGTGTGTTACATTACATTCACTAGTAGGAGTGAGAAAAACATCACGGGGTGGTGCGCATTGTATGGGTGTGTGTTACATTACATTCACTAGTAGGAGTGAGAAAAACATCACGGGGTGGTGCGCATTGTATGGGTGTGTGTTACATTAGATTCACTAGTAGGAGTGAGAAAAACATCACGGGGTGGTGCGCATTGTATGGGTGTGTGTTACATTAGATTCACTAGTAGGAGTGAGAAAACATCACGGGGTTGTGCGCATTGTATGGGTGTGTGTTACATTAGATTCACTAGTAGGAGTGAAAAAACATCACGGGGTTGTGCGCATTGTATGGGTGTGTGTTACATTAGATTCACTAGTAGGAGTGAGAAAAACATCACGGGGTGGTGCGCATTGTATGGGTGTGTGTTACATTACATTCACTAGTAGGAGTGAGAAAAACATCACGGGGTGGTGCGCATTGTATGGTTGTGTGTTACATTACATTCACTAGTAGGAGTTAGAAAAACATCACGTGGTGGTGCGCATTGTATGGGTGTGTGTTACATTACATTCACTAGTAGCAGTGAGAAAAACATCACGGGGTGGTGCGCATTGTATGGGTGTGTGTTACATTAGATTCACTATAGGAGTGAAAAAACATCACGGGGTTATGCGCATTGTATGGGTGTGTGTTACATTGCATTCACTAGTAGGAGTGAGAAAAACATCACGGGGTGGTGCGCATTGTATGGGTGTGTGTTGCATTACATTCACTAGTAGGAGTGAGAAAAACATCACGGGGTGGTGCGCATTGTATGGGTGTGTGTTGCATTACATTCACTAGTAGGAGTGAGAAAAACATCACGGGGTGGTGCGCATTGTATGGGTGTGTGTTACATTACATTCACTAGTAGGAGTGAGAAAAACATCACGGGGTGGTGCGCATTGTATGGGTGTGTGTTACATTACATTCACTAGTAGGAGTGAGAAAAACATCACGGTGTGGTGCGCATTGTATGGGTGTGTGTTACATTACATTCACTAGTAGGAGTGAGAAAAACATCACGGGGTGGTGCGCATTGTATGGGTGTGTGTTACATTACATTCACTAGTAGGAGTGAGAAAAACATCACGGGGTGCTGCGCATTGTATGGGTGTGTGTTACATTACATTCACTAGTAGGAGTGAGAAAAACATCACAGGGTGGTGCGCATTGTATGGGTGTGTGTTACATTACATTCACTAGTAGGAGTGAGAAAAACATCACGGGGTGGTGCGCATTGTATGGGTGTGTGTTACATTACATTCACTAGTAGGAGTGAGAAAATTATCACGGGGTGGTGCGCATTGTATGGGTGCGTGTTACATTACATTCACTAGTAGGAGTGAGAAAATTATCACGGGGTGGTGCGCATTGTATGGGTGTGTGTTACATTAGATTCACTAGTAGGAGTGAGAGAAACATCACGGGGTGGTGCGCATTGTATGGGTGTGTGTTACATTAGATTCACTAGTAGGAGTGAGAGAAACATCACGGGGTGGTGCGCATTTTATGGGTGTGCGTTACATTACATTCACTAGTAGGAGTGAGAGAAACATCACGGGGTGGTGCGCATTGTATGGGTGTGCGTTACATTACATTCACTAGTAGGAGTGAGAAAAACATCACGGGGTGGTGCGCATTGTATGGGTGTGCGTTACATTACATTCACTATTAGCAGTGAGAAAAACATCACGGGGTGGTGCGCATTGTATGGGTGTGCGTTACATTACATTCACTAGTAGGAGTGAGAAAAACATCAGGGGGTGGTGCGCATTGTATGGGTGTGTTACATTACATTCACTAGTAGGAGTGAGAAAAACATCACGGGGTGGTGAGCATTGTATGGGTGTGTGTTACATTACATTCACTAGTAGGAGTGAGAAAAACATCACGGGGTGGTACGCATTGTATGGGTGTGTGTTACATTACATTCACTAGTAGGAGTGAGAAAAACATCACGGGGTGGTGCGCATTGTATGGGTGTGTGTTACATTACATTCACTAGTAGGAGTGAGAAAAACATCACGGGGTGGTGCGCATTGTATGGGTGTGTGTTACATTAGATTCACTAGTAGGAGTGAGAAAAACATCACGGGGTGGTGCGCATTGTATGGGTGTGTGTTACATTAGATTCACTAGTAGGAGTGAGAAAACATCACGGGGTTGTGCGCATTGTATGGGTGTGTGTTACATTAGATTCACTAGTAGGAGTGAAAAAACATCACGGGGTTGTGCGCATTGTATGGGTGTGTGTTACATTAGATTCACTAGTAGGAGTGAGAAAAACATCACGGGGTGGTGCGCATTGTATGGGTGTGTGTTACATTACATTCACTAGTAGGAGTGAGAAAAACATCACGGGGTGGTGCGCATTGTATGGGTGTGTGTTACATTACATTCACTAGTAGGAGTTAGAAAAACATCACGTGGTGGTGCGCATTGTATGGGTGTGTGTTACATTACATTCACTAGTAGCAGTGAGAAAAACATCACGGGGTGGTGCGCATTGTATGGGTGTGTGTTACATTAGATTCACTAGTAGGAGTGAAAAAACATCACGGGGTTATGCGCATTGTATGGGTGTGTGTTACATTGCATTCACTAGTAGGAGTGAGAAAAACATCACGGGGTGGTGCGCATTTTATGGGTGTGTGTTACATTACATTCACTAGTAGGAGTGAGAAAAACATCTCGGGGTGGTGCGCATTGTATGGGTGTGTGTTGCATTACATTCACTAGTAGGAGTGAGAAAAACATCACGGGGTGGTGCGCATTGTATGGGTGTGTGTTACATTACATTCACTAGTAGGAGTGAGAAAAACATCACGGGGTGGTGCGCATTGTATGGGTGTGTGTTACATTACATTCACTAGTAGGAGTGAGAAAAACATCACGGGGTGGTGCGCATTGTATGGGTGTGTGTTACATTACATTCACTAGTAGGAGTGAGAAAAACATCACGGGGTGGTGCGCATTGTATGGGTGTGTGTTACATTACATTCACTAGTAGGAGTGAGAAAATTATCACGGGGTGGTGCGCATTGTATGGGTGCGTGTTACATTACATTCACTAGTAGGAGTGAGAAAATTATCACGGGGTGGTGCGCATTGTATGGGTGTGTGTTACATTAGATTCACTAGTAGGAGTGAGAGAAACATCACGGGGTGGTGCGCATTGTACGGGTGTGTGTTACATTAGATTCACTAGTAGGAGTGAGAGAAACATCACGGGGTGGTGCGCATTTTATGGGTGTGCGTTACATTACATTCACTAGTAGGAGTGAGAGAAACATCACGGGGTCGTGCGCATTGTATGGGTATGCGTTACATTACATTCACTAGTAGGAGTGAGAAAAACATCACGGGGTGGTGCGCATTGTATGGGTGTGCGTTACATTACATTCACTATTAGCAGTGAGAAAAACATCACGGGGTGGTGCGCATTGTATGGGTGTGCATTACATTACATTCACTAGTAGGAGTGAGAAAAACATCAGGGGGTGGTGCGCATTGTATGGGTGTGTTACATTACATTCACTAGTAGGAGTGAGAAAAACATCACGGGGTGGTGAGCATTGTATGGGTGTGTGTTACATTACATTCACTAGTAGGAGTGAGAAAAACATCACGGGGTGGTACGCATTGTATGGGTGTGTGTTACATTACATTCACTAGTAGGAGTGAGAAAAACATCACGGTGTGGTGCGCATTGTATGGGTGTGTGTTACATTACATTCACTAGTAGGAGTGAGAAAAACATCACGGGGTGGTGCGCATTGTATGGGTGTGTGTTACATTAGATTCACTAGTAGGAGTGAGAAAAACATCACGGGGTGGTGCGCATTGTATGGGTGTGTGTTACATTAGATTCACTAGTAGGAGTGAGAAAAACATCACGGGGTGGTGCGCATTGTATGGGTGTGTGTTACATTAGATTCACTAGTAGGAGTGAGAAAAACATCACGGGGTGGTGCGCATTGTATGGGTGTGTGTTACATTACATTCACTAGTAGGAGTGAGAGAAACATCACGGGGTGGTGCGCATTGTATGGGTGTGTGTTACATTACATTCACTAGTAGGAGTGAGAAAATTATCACGGGGTGGTGCGCATTGTATGGGTGCGTGTTACATTACATTCACTAGTAGGAGTGAGAAAATTATCACGGGGTGGTGCGCATTGTATGGGTGTGTGTTACATTAGATTCACTAGTAGGAGTGAGAGAAACATCACGGGGTGGTGCGCATTGTATGGGTGTGTGTTACATTAGATTCACTAGTAGGAGTGAGAGAAACATCACGGGGTGGTGCGCATTTTATGGGTGTGCGTTACATTACATTCACTAGTAGGAGTGAGAGAAACATCACGGGGTGGTGCGCATTGTATGGGTGTGCGTTACATTACATTCACTAGTAGGAGTGAGAAAAACATCACGGGGTGGTGCGCATTGTATGGGTGTGCGTTACATTACATTCACTATTAGCAGTGAGAAAAACATCACGGGGTGGTGCGCATTGTATGGGTGTGCGTTACATTACATTCACTAGTAGGAGTGAGAAAAACATCAGGGGGTGGTGCGCATTGTATGGGTGTGTTACATTACATTCACTAGTAGGAGTGAGAAAAACATCACGGGGTGGTGAGCATTGTATGGGTGTGTGTTACATTACATTCACTAGTAGGAGTGAGAAAAACATCACGGGGTGGTACGCATTGTATGGGTGTGTGTTACATTACATTCACTAGTAGGAGTGAGAAAAACATCACGGGGTGGTGCGCATTGTATGGGTGTGTGTTACATTACATTCACTAGTAGGAGTGAGAAAAACATCACGGGGTGGTGCGCATTGTATGGGTGTGTGTTACATTAGATTCACTAGTAGGAGTGAGAAAAACATCACGGGGTGGTGCGCATTGTATGGGTGTGTGTTACATTAGATTCACTAGTAGGAGTGAGAAAACATCACGGGGTTGTGCGCATTGTATGGGTGTGTGTTACATTAGATTCACTAGTAGGAGTGAAAAAACATCACGGGGTTGTGCGCATTGTATGGGTGTGTGTTACATTAGATTCACTAGTAGGAGTGAGAAAAACATCACGGGGTGGTGCGCATTGTATGGGTGTGTGTTACATTACATTCACTAGTAGGAGTGAGAAAAACATCACGGGGTGGTGCGCATTGTATGGTTGTGTGTTACATTACATTCACTAGTAGGAGTTAGAAAAACATCACGTGGTGGTGCGCATTGTATGGGTGTGTGTTACATTACATTCACTAGTAGCAGTGAGAAAAACATCACGGGGTGGTGCGCATTGTATGGGTGTGTGTTACATTAGATTCACTAGTAGGAGTGAAAAAACATCACGGGGTTATGCGCATTGTATGGGTGTGTGTTACATTGCATTCACTAGTAGGAGTGAGAAAAACATCACGGGGTGGTGCGCATTTTATGGGTGTGTGTTACATTACATTCACTAGTAGGAGTGAGAAAAACATCACGGGGTGGTGCGCATTGTATGGGTGTGTGTTGCATTACATTCACTAGTAGGAGTGAGAAAAACATCACGGGGTGGTGCGCATTGTATGGGTGTGTGTTACATTACATTCACTAGTAGGAGTGAGAAAAACATCACGGGGTGGTGCGCATTGTATGGGTGTGTGTTACATTACATTCACTAGTAGGAGTGAGAAAAACATCACGGTGTGGTGCGCATTGTATGGGTGTGTGTTACATTACATTCACTAGTAGGAGTGAGAAAAACATCACGGGGTGGTGCGCATTGTATGGGTGTGTGTTACATTACATTCACTAGTAGGAGTGAGAAAAACATCACGGGGTGCTGGGCATTGTATGGGTGTGTGTTACATTACATTCACTAGTAGGAGTGAGAAAAACATCACAGGGTGGTGCGCATTGTATGGGTGTGTGTTACATTACATTCACTAGTAGGAGTGAGAAAAACATCACGGGGTGGTGCGCATTGTATGGGTGTGTGTTACATTACATTCACTAGTAGGAGTGAGAAAATTATCACGGGGTGGTGCGCATTGTATGGGTGCGTGTTACATTACATTCACTAGTAGGAGTGAGAAAATTATCACGGGGTGGTGCGCATTGTATGGGTGTGTGTTACATTAGATTCACTAGTAGGAGTGAGAGAAACATCACGGGGTGGTGCGCATTGTATGGGTGTGTGTTACATTAGATTCACTAGTAGGAGTGAGAGAAACATCACGGGGTGGTGCGCATTTTATGGGTGTGCGTTACATTACATTCACTAGTAGGAGTGAGAGAAACATCACGGGGTGGTGCGCATTGTATGGGTGTGCGTTACATTACATTCACTAGTAGGAGTGAGAAAAACATCACGGGGTGGTGCGCATTGTATGGGTGTGCGTTACATTACATTCACTATTAGCAGTGAGAAAAACATCACGGGGTGGTGCGCATTGTATGGGTGTGCGTTACATTACATTCACTAGTAGGAGTGAGAAAAACATCAGGGGGTGGTGCGCATTGTATGGGTGTGTTACATTACATTCACTAGTAGGAGTGAGAAAAACATCACGGGGTGGTGAGCATTGTATGGGTGTGTGTTACATTACATTCACTAGTAGGAGTGAGAAAAACATCACGGGGTGGTACGCATTGTATGGGTGTGTGTTACATTACATTCACTAGTAGGAGTGAGAAAAACATCACGGGGTGGTGCGCATTGTATGGGTGTGTGTTACATTACATTCACTAGTAGGAGTGAGAAAAACATCACGGGGTGGTGCGCATTGTATGGGTGTGTGTTACATTAGATTCACTAGTAGGAGTGAGAAAAACATCACGGGGTGGTGCGCATTGTATGGGTGTGTGTTACATTAGATTCACTAGTAGGAGTGAGAAAACATCACGGGGTTGTGCGCATTGTATGGGTGTGTGTTACATTAGATTCACTAGTAGGAGTGAAAAAACATCACGGGGTTGTGCGCATTGTATGGGTGTGTGTTACATTAGATTCACTAGTAGGAGTGAGAAAAACATCACGGGGTGGTGCGCATTGTATGGGTGTGTGTTACATTACATTCACTAGTAGGAGTGAGAAAAACATCACGGGGTGGTGCGCATTGTATGGGTGTGTGTTACATTACATTCACTAGTAGGAGTTAGAAAAACATCACGTGGTGGTGCGCATTGTATGGGTGTGTGTTACATTACATTCACTAGTAGCAGTGAGAAAAACATCACGGGGTGGTGCGCATTGTATGGGTGTGTGTTACATTAGATTCACTAGTAGGAGTGAAAAAACATCACGGGGTTATGCGCATTGTATGGGTGTGTGTTACATTGCATTCACTAGTAGGAGTGAGAAAAACATCACGGGGTGGTGCGCATTTTATGGGTGTGTGTTACATTACATTCACTAGTAGGAGTGAGAAAAACATCTCGGGGTGGTGCGCATTGTATGGGTGTGTGTTGCATTACATTCACTAGTAGGAGTGAGAAAAACATCACGGGGTGGTGCGCATTGTATGGGTGTGTGTTACATTACATTCACTAGTAGGAGTGAGAAAAACATCACGGGGTGGTGCGCATTGTATGGGTGTGTGTTACATTACATTCACTAGTAGGAGTGAGAAAAACATCACGGGGTGGTGCGCATTGTATGGGTGTGTGTTACATTACATTCACTAGTAGGAGTGAGAAAAACATCACGGGGTGGTGCGCATTGTATGGGTGTGTGTTACATTACATTCACTAGTAGGAGTGAGAAAATTATCACGGGGTGGTGCGCATTGTATGGGTGCGTGTTACATTACATTCACTAGTAGGAGTGAGAAAATTATCACGGGGTGGTGCGCATTGTATGGGTGTGTGTTACATTAGATTCACTAGTAGGAGTGAGAGAAACATCACGGGGTGGTGCGCATTGTACGGGTGTGTGTTACATTAGATTCACTAGTAGGAGTGAGAGAAACATCACGGGGTGGTGCGCATTTTATGGGTGTGCGTTACATTACATTCACTAGTAGGAGTGAGAGAAACATCACGGGGTCGTGCGCATTGTATGGGTATGCGTTACATTACATTCACTAGTAGGAGTGAGAAAAACATCACGGGGTGGTGCGCATTGTATGGGTGTGCGTTACATTACATTCACTATTAGCAGTGAGAAAAACATCACGGGGTGGTGCGCATTGTATGGGTGTGCATTACATTACATTCACTAGTAGGAGTGAGAAAAACATCAGGGGGTGGTGCGCATTGTATGGGTGTGTTACATTACATTCACTAGTAGGAGTGAGAAAAACATCACGGGGTGGTGAGCATTGTATGGGTGTGTGTTACATTACATTCACTAGTAGGAGTGAGAAAAACATCACGGGGTGGTACGCATTGTATGGGTGTGTGTTACATTACATTCACTAGTAGGAGTGAGAAAAACATCACGGTGTGGTGCGCATTGTATGGGTGTGTGTTACATTACATTCACTAGTAGGAGTGAGAAAAACATCACGGGGTGGTGCGCATTGTATGGGTGTGTGTTACATTAGATTCACTAGTAGGAGTGAGAAAAACATCACGGGGTGGTGCGCATTGTATGGGTGTGTGTTACATTAGATTCACTAGTAGGAGTGAGAAAAACATCACGGGGTGGTGCGCATTGTATGGGTGTGTGTTACATTAGATTCACTAGTAGGAGTGAGAAAAACATCACGGGGTGGTGCGCATTGTATGGGTGTGTGTTACATTAGATTCACTAGTAGGAATGAGAGAAACATCACGGGGTGGTGCGCATTGTATGGGTGTGTGTTACATTAGATTCACTAGTAGGAGTGAGAGAAACATCACGGGGTAGTGCGCATTTTATGGGTGTGCGTTACATTACATTCACTAGTAGGAGTGAGAGAAACATCACGGGGTGGTGCGCATTGTATGGGCGTGCGTTACATTACATTCACTAGTAGGAGTGAGAAAAACATCACGGGGTGGTGCGCATTATATGGGTGTGCGTTACATTACATTCACTATTAGCAGTGAGAAAAACATCACGGGGTGGTGCGCATTGTATGGGTGTGCGTTACATTACATTCACTAGTAGGAGTGAGAAAAACGTCAGGGGGTGGTGCGCATTGTATGGGTGTGTTACATTACATTCACTAGTAGGAGTGAGAAAAACATCACGGGGTGGTGCACATTGTATGGGTGTGTGTTACATTACATTCACTAGTAGGAGGGAGAAAAACATCACGGGGTGGTACACATTGTATGGGTGTGTGTTACATTACATTCACTAGTAGGAGTGAGAAAAACATCACGGGGTGGTGCGCATTGTATGGGTGTGTCTTACATTACATTCACTAGTAGGAGTGAGAAAAACATCACGGGGTGGTGCGCATTGTATGGGTGTGTGTTACATTAGATTCACTAGTAGGAGTGAGAAAAACATCACGGGGTGGTGCGCATTGTATGGGTGTGTGTTACATTAGATTCACTAGTAGGAGTGAGAAAAACATCACGGGGTGGTGCGCATTGTATGGGTGTGTGTTACATTAGATTCACTACTAGGAGTGAGAGAAACATCACGGGGTGGTGCGCATTGTATGGGTGTGTGTTACATTAGATTCACTAGTAGGAGTGAAAAAATATCACGGGGTTGTGCGCATTGTATGGGTGTGTGTTACATTGCATTCACTAGTAGGAGTGAGAAAAACATCACGGGGTGGTGCGCATTTTATGGGTGTGTGTTACATTACATTCACTAGTAGGAGTGAGAAAAACATCACGGGGTGGTGCGCATTGTATGGGTGTGTGTTACATTACATTCACTAGTAGGAGTGAGAAAAACATCACGGGGTGGTGCGCATTGTATGGGTGTGTGTTACATTACATTCACTAGTAGGAGTGAGAAAAACATCACGGGGTGGTGCGCATTGTATGGGTGAGTGTTACATTACATTCACTAGTAGGAGTGAGAAAAACATCACGGGGTGGTGCGCATTGTATGGGTGTGTGTTACATTACATTGACTAGTAGGAGCGAGAAAAACATCACGGGGTGGTGCGCATTGTATGGGTGTGTGTTACATTACATTCACTAGTAGGAGTGAGAAAAACATCACGGGGTGGTGCGCATTGTATGGGTGTGTGTTACATTACATTCACTAGTAGGAGTGAGAAAAACATCACGGGGTGGTGCGCATTGTATGGGTGTGTGTTACATTACATTCACTAGTAGGAGTGAGAAAATTATCACGGGGTGGTGCGCATTGTATGGGTGCGTGTTACATTACATTCACTAGTAGGAGTGAGAAAAACATCACGGGGTGGTGCGCATTGTATGGGTGTGTGTTACATTAGATTCACTAGTAGGAGTGAGAAAAACATCACGGGGTGGTGCGCATTGTATGGGTGTGTGTTACATTAGATTCACTAGTAGGAGTGAGAAAAACATCACGGGGTGGTGCGCATTGTATGGGTGTGTGTTACATTACATTCACTAGTAGCAGTGAGAAAAACATCACGGGGTCGTGCGCATTGTATGGGTGTGTGTTACATTAGATTCACTAGTAGGAGTGAAAAAACATCACGGGGTTGTGCGCATTGTATGGGTGTGTGTTACATTGCATTCACTAGTAGGAGTGAGAAAAACATCACGGGGTGGTGCGCATTTTATGGGTGTGTGTTACATTACATTCACTAGTAAGAGTGAGAAAAACATCACGGGGTGGTGCGCATTGTATGGGTGTGTGTTACATTACATTCACTAGTAGGAGTGAGAAAAACATCACGGGGTGGTGCGCATTGTATGGGTGTGTGTTACATTACATTCACTAGTAGGAGTGAGAAAAACATCACGGGGTGGTGCGCATTGTATGGGTGAGTGTTACATTACATTCACTAGTATGAGTGAGAAAAACATCACGGGGTGGTGCGCATTGTATGGGTGTGTGTTACATTACATTCACTAGTAGGAGCGAGAAAAACATCACGGGGTGGTGCGCATTGTATGGGTGTGTGTTACATTACATTCACTAGTAGGAGTGAGAAAAACATCACGGGGTGGTGCGCATTGTATGGGTGTGTGTTACATTACATTCACTAGTAGGAGTGAGAAAAACATCACGGGGTGGTGCGCATTGTATGGGTGTGTGTTACATTACATTCACTAGTAGGAGTGAGAAAATTATCACGGGGTGGTGCGCATTGTATGGGTGCGTGTTACATTACATTCACTAGTAGGAGTGAGAAAATTATCACGGGGTGGTGCGCATTGTATGGGTGTGTGTTACATTAGATTCACTAGTAGGAGTGAGAGAAACATCACGGGATGGTGCGCATTGTATGGGTGTGTGTTACATTAGATTCACTAGTAGGAGTGAGAGAAACATCACGGGGTGGTGCGCATTTTGTGGGTGTGCGTTACATTACATTCACTAGTAGGAGTGAGAGAAACATCACGGGGAGGTGCGCATTGTATGGGCGTGCATTACATTACATTCACTAGTAGGAGTGAGAAAAACATCACGGGGTGGTGCGCATTGTATGGGTGTGCGTTACATTACATTCACTATTAGCAGTGTGAAAAACATCACGGGGTGGTGCGCATTGTATGGGTGTGCGCTACATTACATTCACTAGTAGGAGTGAGAAAAACGTCAGGGGGTGGTGCACATTGTATGGGTGTGTTACATTACATTCACTAGTAGGAGTGAGAAAAACATCACGGGGTGGTGCGCATTGTATGGGTGTGTGTTACATTACATTCACTAGTAGGAGGGAGAAAAACATCACGGGGTGGTACGCATTGTATGGGTGTGTGTTACATTACATTCACTAGTAGGAGTGAGAAAAACATCACGGGGTGGTGCGCATTGTATGGGTGTGTGTTACATTACATTCACTAGTAGGAGTGAGAAAAACATCACGGGGTGGTGCGCATTGTATGGGTGTGTGTTACATTAGATTCACTAGTAGGAGTGAGAAAAACATCACGGGGTGGTGCGCATTGTATGGGTGTGTGTTACATTAGATTCACTAGTAGGAGTGAGAAAAACTTCACGGGGTGGTGCGCATTGTATGGGTGTGTGTTACATTACATTCACTAGTAGCAGTGAGAAAAACATCACGGGGTGGTGCGCATTGTATGGGTGTGTGTTACATTAGATTCACTAGTAGGAGTGAAAAAACATCACGGGGTTGTGCGCATTGTATGGGTGTGTGTTACATTGCATTCACTAGTAGGAGTGAGAAAAACATCACGGGGTGGTGGGCATTTTATGGGTGTGTGTTACATTACATTCACTAGTAGGAGTGAGAAAAACATCACGGGGTGGTGCGCATTGTATGGGTGTGTGTTACATTACATACACTAGTAGGAGTGAGAAAAACATCACGGGGTGGTGCGCATTGTATGGGTGTGTGTTACATTACATTCACTAGTAGGAGTGAGAAAAACATCACGGGGTGGTGCGCATTGTATGGGTGAGTCTTACATTACATTCACTAGTAGGAGTGAGAAAAACATCACGGGGTGGTGCGCATTGTATGGGTGTGTGTTACATTACATTCACTAGTAGGAGCGAGAAAAACATCACGGGGTGGTGCGCATTGTATGGGTGTGTGTTACATTACATTCACTAGTAGGAGTGAGAAAAACATCACGGGTTGGTGCGCAATGTATGGGTGTGTGTTACATTACATTCACTAGTAGGAGTGAGAAAAACATCACGGGGTGGTGCGCATTGTATGGGTGTGTGTTACATTACATTCACTAGTAGGAGTGAGAAAAACATCACGGGGTGGTGCGCATTGTATGGGGGTGTGTTACATTACATTCACTAGTAGGAGTGAGAAAAACATCACGGGGTGGTGCGCATTGTAAGGGTGTTTGTTACATTAGATTCACTAGTAGGAGTGAGAAAATCATCACGGGGTGGTGCGCATTGTATGGGTGTGTGTTACATTACATTCACTAGTAGGAGTGAGAGAAACATCACGGGGTGGTGCGCATTGTATGGGTGTGTGTTACACTACATTCACTACTAGCAGTGAGAAAAACATCACGGGGTGGTGCGCATTGTATGGGTGTGTGTTACACTACATTCACTAGTAGGAGTGAGAAAAACATCACGGGGTGGTGCGCATTGTATGGGTGTGTGTTACATTACATTCACTAGTAGGAGTGAGAAAAACATCACGGGGTGGTGCGCATTGTATGGGTGTGTGTTACATTACATTCACTAGTAGGAGTGAGAAAAACATCACGGGGTGGTGCGCATTGTATGGGTGTGTGTTACATTACATTCACTAGTAGGAGTGAGAAAAACATCACGGGGTGGTGCACATTGTATGGGTGTGTGTTACATTACATTCACTAGTAGGAGTGAGAGAAACATCACGGGGTGGTGCGCATTTTATGGGTGTGCGTTACATTACATTCACTAGTAGGAGTGAGAGAAACATCACGGGGTGGTGCGCATTGTATGGGTGTGCGTTACATTACAATCACTAGTAGGAGTGAGAAAAACATCACGGGGTGGTGCGCATTGTATGGGTGTGCGTTACCTTACATTCACTAGTAGCAGTGAGAAAAACATCACGGGGTGGTGCGCATTGTATGGGTGTGCGTTACATTACATTCACTAGTAGGAGTGAGAAAAACATCACGGGGTGGTGCGCATTGTATGGGTGTGTGTTACATTAGATTCACTAGTAGGAGTGAGAAAAACATCACGGGGTGGTGCGCATTGTTTGGGTGTGTGTTACATTAGATTCACTAGTAGGAGTGAGAAAAACATCACGGGGTGGTGCGCATTGTATGGGTGTGTGTTACATTAGATTCACTAGTAGGAGTGAAAAAACATCACAGGGTGGTGCGCATTGTATGGGTGTGTGTTACATTACATTCACTAGTAGCAGTGAGAAAAACATCACGGGGTGGTGCGCATTGTATGGGTGTGCGTTACATTACATTCACTAGTAGGAGTGAGAAAAACATCACGGGGTGGTGCGCATTGTATGGGTGTGTGTTACATTACATTCACTATTAGCAGTGAGAAACACATCACGAGGTGGTGCGCATTGTATGGGTGTGCGTTACATTACATTCACTAGTAGGAGTGAGAAAAACATCACGGGGTGGTGCGCATTGTATGGGTGTGTTACATTACATTCACTAGTAGGAGTGAGAAAACCATCACGGCGTGGTGCGCATTGTATGGGTGTGTGTTACATTACATTCACTAGTAGGAGTCAGAAAAACATCACGGGGTGGTACGCATTGTATGGGTGTGTGTTACATTACATTCACTAGTAGGAATGAGAAAAACATCACGGGGTGGTGCGCATTGTATGGGTGTGTGTTACATTACATTCACTAGTAGGAGTGAGAAAAACATCACGGGGTGGTGCGCATTGTATGGGTGTGTGTTACATTACATTCACTAGTAGGAGTGAGAAAATTATCACGGGGTGGTGCGCATTGTATGGGTGTGTGTTACATTACATTCACTAGTAGGAGTGAGAAAATTATCACGGGGTGGTGCGCATTGTATGGGTGCGTGTTACATTACATCCACTAGTAGGAGTGAGAAAAACATCACGGGGTGGTGCGCATTGTATGGGTGTGTGTTACATTAGATTCACTAGTAGGAGTGAGAAAAACATCACGGGGTGGTGCGCATTGTATGGGTGTGTGTTACATTAGATTCACTAGTAGGAGTGAGAAAAACATCACGGGGTGGTGCGCATTGTATGGGTGTGTGTTACATTACATTCACTAGTAGCAGTGAGAAAAACATCACGGGGTCGTGCGCATTGTATGGGTGTGTGTTACATTAGATTCACTAGTAGGAGTGAGAAAAACATCACGGGGTGGTGCGCATTGTATGGGTGAGTGTTACATTACATTCACTAGTAGGAGTGAGAAAAACATCACGGGGTGGTGCGCATTGTATGGGTGTGTGTTACATTAGATTCACTAGTAGGAGTGAGAAAAACATCACGGGGTGGTGCGCATTGTATGGGTGTGTGTTACATTAGATTCACTAGTAGGAGTGAGAAAAACATCACGGGGTGGTGCGCATTGTATGGGTGTGTGTTACATTACATTCACTAGTAGGAGTGAGAAAATTATCACGGGGTGGTGCGCATTGTATGGGTGCGTGTTGAATTACATTCACTAGTAGGAGTGAGAAAATTATCACGGGGTGGTGCGCATTGTATGGGTGTGTGTTACATTAGATTCACTAGTAGGAGTGAGAGAAACATCACGGGATGGTGCGCATTGTATGGGTGTGTGTTACATTAGATTCACTAGTAGGAGTGAGAGAAACATCACGGGGTGGTGCGCATTTTATGGGTGTGCGTTACATTACATTCACTAGTAGGAGTGAGAGAAACATCACGGGGTGGTGCGCATTGTATGGGCGTGCGTTACATTACATTCACTAGTAGGAGTGAGAAAAACATCACGGGGTGGTGCGCATTGTATGGGTGTGCGTTACATTACATTCACTATTAGCAGTGAGAAAAACATCACGGGGTGGTGCGCATTGTATGGGTGTGCGCTACATTACATTCACTAGTAGGAGTGAGAAAAACGTCAGGGGGTGGTGCACATTGTATGGGTGTGTTACATTACATTCACTAGTAGGAGTGAGAAAAACATCACGGGGTGGTGCGCATTGTATGGGTGTGTGTTACATTACATTCACTAGTAGGAAGGAGAAAAACATCACGGGGTGGTACGCATTGTATGGGTGTGTGTTACATTACATTCACTAGTAGGAGTGAGAAAAACATCACGGGGTGGTGCGCATTGTATGGGTGTGTGTTACATTACATTCACTAGTAGGAGTGAGAAAAACATCACGGGGTGGTGCGCATTGTATGGGTGTGTGTTACATTAGATTCACTAGTAGGAGTGAGAAAAACATCACGGGGTGGTGCGCATTGTATGGGTGTGTGTTACATTAGATTCACTAGTAGGAGTGAGTAAAATTTCACGGGGTGGTGCGCATTGTATGGGTGTGTGTTACATTACATTCACTAGTAGCAGTGAGAAAAACATCACGGGGTGGTGCGCATTGTATGGGTGTGTGTTACATTAGATTCACTAGTAGGAGTGAAAAAACATCACGGGGTTGTGCGCATTGTATGGGTGTGTGTTACATTGCATTCACTAGTAGGAGTGAGAAAAACATCACGGGGTGGTGCGCATTTTATGGGTGTGTGTTACATTACATTCACTAGTAGGAGTGAGAAAAACATCACGGGGTGGTGCGCATTGTATGGGTGTGTGTTACATTACATTCACTAGTAGGAGTGAGAAAAACATCACGGGGTGGTGCGCATCGTATGGGTGTGTGTTACATTACATTCACTAGTAGGAGTGAGAAAAACATCACGGGGTGGTGCGCATTGTATGGGTGAGTCTTACATTACATTCACTAGTAGGAGTGAGAAAAACATCACGGGGTGGTGCGCATTGTATGGGTGTGTGTTACATTACATTCACTAGTAGGAGCGAGAAAAACATCACGGGGTGGTGCGCATTGTATGGGTGTGTGTTACATTACATTCACTAGTAGGAGTGAGAAAAACATCACGGGGTGGTGCGCATTGTATGGGTGTGTGTTACATTACATTCACTAGTAGGAGTGAGAAAAACATCACGGGGTGGTGCGCATTGTATGGGTGTGTGTTACATTACATTCACTAGTAGGAGTGAGAAAAACATCACGGGGTGGTGCGCATTGTATGGGGGTGTGTTACATTACATTCACTAGTAGGAGTGAGAAAAACATCACGGGGTGGTGCGCATTGTAAGGGTGTTTGTTACATTAGATTCACTAGTAGGAGTGAGAAAATCATCACGGGGTGGTGCGCATTGTATGGGTGTGTGTTACATTACATTCACTAGTAGGAGTGAGAAAAACATCACGGGGTGGTGCGCATTGTATGGGTGTGTGTTACACTACATTCACTACTAGCAGTGAGAAAAACATCACGGGGTGGTGCGCATTGTATGGGTGTGTGTTACACTACATTCACTAGTAGGAGTGAGAAAAACATCACGGGGTGGTGCGCATTGTATGGGTGTGTGTTACATTACATTCACTAGTAGGAGTGAGAAAAACATCACGGGGTGGTGCGCATTGTATGGGTGTGTGTTACATTACATTCACTAGTAGGAGTGAGAAAAACATCACGGGGTGGTGCGCATTGTATGGGTGTGTGTTACATTACATTCACTAGTAGGAGTGAGAAAAACATCACGGGGTGGTGCACATTGTATGGGTGTGTGTTACATTACATTCACTAGTAGGAGTGAGAGAAACATCACGGGGTGGTGCGCATTTTATGGGTGTGCGTTACATTACATTCACTAGTAGGAGTGAGAGATACATCACGGGGTGGTGCGCATTGTATGGGTGTGCGTTACATTACAATCACTAGTAGGAGTGAGAAAAACATCACGGGGTGGTGCGCATTGTATGGGTGTGCGTTACCTTACATTCACTAGTAGCAGTGAGAAAAACATCACGGGGTGGTGCGCATTGTATGGGTGTGCGTTACATTACATTCACTAGTAGGAGTGAGAAAAACATCACGGGGTGGTGCGCATTGTATGGGTGTGTGTTACATTAGATTCAGTAGTAGGAGTGAGAAAAACATCACGGGGTGGTGCGCATTGTATGGGTGTGTGTTACATTACATTCACTAGTAGGAGTGAAAAAACATCACGGGGTGGTGCGCATTGTATGGGTGTGTGTTACATTACATTCACTAGTAGCAGTGAGAAAAACATCACGGGGTGGTGCGCATTGTATGGGTGTGCGTTACATTACATTCACTAGTAGGAGTGAGAAAAACATCACGGGGTGGTGCACATTGTATGGGTGTGTGTTACATTACATTCACTATTAGCAGTGAGAAACACATCACGAGGTGGTGCGCATTGTATGGGTGTGCGTTACATTACATTCACTAGTAGGAGTGAGAAAAATATCACGGGGTGGTGCGCATTGTATGGGTGTGTTACATTACATTCACTAGTAGGAGTGAGAAAAACATCACGGCGTGGTGCGCATTTTATGGGTGTGTGTTACATTACATTCACTAGTAGGAGTGAGAAAAACATCACGGGGTGGTACGCATTGTATGGGTGTGTGTTACATTACATTCACTAGTAGGAGTGAGAAAAACATCACGGGGTGGTGCGCATTGTATGGGTGTGTGTTACATTACATTCACTAGTAGGAGTGAGAAAAACATCACGGGGTGGTGCGCATTGTATGGGTGTGTGTTACATTACATTCACTAGTAGGAGTGAGAAAATTATCACGGGGTGGTGCGCATTGTATGGGTGCGTGTTACATTACATTCACTAGTAGGAGTGAGAAAATTATCACGGGGTGGTGCGCATTGTATGGGTGTGTGTTACATTAGATTCACTAGTAGGAGTGAGAGAAACATCACGGGGTGGTGCGCATTGTATGGGTGTGTGTTACATTAGATTCACTAGTAGGAGTGAGAGAAACATCACGGGGTGGTGCGCATTTTATGGGTGTGCGTACATTACATTCACTAGTAGGAGTGAGAGAAACATCACGGGGTGGTGCGCATTGTATGGGTGTGCGTTGCATTACATTCACTAGTAGGAGTGAGAAAAACATCACGGGGTGGTGCGCATTGTATGGGTGTGCGTTACATTACATTCACTATTAGCAGTGAGAAAAACATCACGGGGTGGTGCGCATTGTATGGGTGTGCGTTACATTACATTCACTAGTAGGAGTGAGAAAAACATCAGGGGGTGGTGCGCATTGTATGGGTGTGTTACATTACATTCACTAGTAGGAGTGAGAAAAACATCACGGGGTGGTGAGCATTGTATGGGTGTGTGTTACATTACATTCACTAGTAGGAGTGAGAAAAACATCACGGGGTGGTACGCATTGTATGGGTGTGTGTTACATTACATTCACTAGTAGGAGTGAGAAAAACGTCACGGGGTGGTGCGCATTGTATGGGTGTGTGTTACATTACATTCACTAGTAGCAGTGAGAAAAACAACACGGGGTGGTGCGCATTGTATGGGTGTGTGTTACATTAGATTCACTAGTAGGAGTGAAAAAACATCACGGGGTTGTGCGCATTGTATGGGTGTGTGTTACATTGCATTCACTAGTAGGAGTGAGAAAAACATCACGGGGTGGTGCGCATTTTATGGGTGTGGGTTACATTGCATTCACTAGTAGGAGTGAGAAAAACATCACGGGGTGGTGCGCATTTTATGGGTGTGTGTTACATTACATTCACTAGTAGGAGTGAGAAAAACATCACGGGGTGGTGCGCATTGTATGGGTGTGTGTTACATTACATTCACTAGTAGGAGTGAGAAAAACATCACGGGGTGGTGCGCATTGTATGGGTGTGTGTTACATTACATTCACTAGTAGGAGTGAGAAAAACATCACGGGGTGGTGCGCATTGTATGGGTGTGTGTTACATTACATTCACTAGTAGGAGTGAGAAAAACACGGGGTGGTGCGCATTGTATGGGTGTGTGTTACATTATATTCACTAGTAGGAGTGAGAAAAACATCACGGGGTGGTGCGCATTGTATGGGTGTGTGTTACATTACATTCACTAGTAGGAGTGAGAAAAACATCACGGGGAGGTGCGCATTGTATGGGTGTCTGTTACATTAGATTCACTAGTAGAAGTGAGAAAATCATCACGGGGTGGTACGCATTGTATGGGTGTGTGTTACATTACATTCACTAGTAGGAGTGAGAAAAACATCACGGGGTGGTGCGCATTGTATGGGTGTGTGTTACACTACATTCACTACTAGCAGTGAGAAAAACATCACGGGGTGGTGCGCATTGTATGGGTGTGTGTTACACTACATTCACTAGTAGGAGTGAGAAAAACATCACGGGGTGGTGCGCATTGTATGGGTGTGTGTTACATTACATTCACTAGTAGGAGTGAGAAAAACATCACGGGGTGGTGCACATTGTATGGGTGTGTGTTACATTACATTCACTAGTAGGAGTGAGAGAAACATCACGGGGTGGTGCGCATTTTATGGGTGTGCGTTACATTACATTCACTAGTAGGAGTGAGAGAAACATCACGGGGTGGTGCGCATTGTATGGGTGTGTGTTACATTACATTCACTAGTAGGAGTGAGAAAAACATCACGGGGTGGTGCGCATTGTATGGGTGTTTGTTACATTAGATTTACTAGTAGGAGTGAGAAAATTATCACGGGATGGTGCGCATTGTATGGGTGTGTGTTACATTAGATTCACTACTAGGAGTGAGAAAAACATCACGGGGTGGTGCACATTGTATGGGTGTGTGTTACATTACATTCACTAGTAGGAGTGAGAAAAACATCACGGGGTGGTGCGCATTGTATGGGTGTGTGTTACATTACATTCACTAGTAGGAGTGAGAAAAACATCACGGGGTGGTGCACATTGTATGGGTGTGTGTTACATTACATTCACTAGTAGGAGTGAGAGAAACATCACGGGGTGGTGCGCATTTTATGGGTGTGCGTTACATTACATTCACTAGTAGGAGTGAGAGAAACATCACGGGGTGGTGCGCATTGTATGGGTGTGCGTTACATTACAATCACTAGTAGGAGTGAGAAAAACATCACGGGGTGGTGCGCATTGTATGGGTGTGCGTTACATTACATTCACTAGTAGGAGTGAGAAAAACATCACGGGGTGCTGCGCATTGTATGGGTGTGTGTTACATTACATTCACTAGTAGGAGTGAGAAAAACATCACAGGGTGGTGCGCATTGTATGGGTGTGTGTTACATTACATTCACTAGTAGGAGTGAGAAAAACATCACGGGGTGGTGCGCATTGTATGGGTGCGTGTTACATTAGATTCACTAGTAGGAGTGAGAAAATTATCACGGGGTGGTGCGCATTGCATGGGTGCGTGTTACATTACATTCACTAGTAGGAGTGAGAAAATTATCACGGGGTGGTGCGCATTGTATGGGTGTGTGTTACATTAGATTCACTAGTAGGAGTGAGAGAAACATCACGGGGTGGTGCGCATTGTATGGGTGTGTGTTACATTAGATTCACTAGTAGGAGTGAGAGAAACATCACGGGGTGGTGCGCATTTTATGGGTGTGCGTTACATTACATTCACTAGTAGGAGTGAGAGACACATCACGGGGTGGTGCGCATTGTATGGGTGTGCGTTACATTACATTCACTAGTAGGAGTGAGAAAAACATCACGGGGTGGTGCGCATTGTATGGGTGTGCGTTACATTACATTCACTATTAGCAGTGAGAAAAACATCTCGGGGTGGTGCGCATTGTATGGGTGTGCGTTACATTACATTCACTAGTAGGAGTGAGAAAAACATCAGGGGGTGGTGCACATTGTATGGGTGTGTTACATTACATTCACTAGTAGGAGTGAGAAAAACATCACGGGGTGGTGAGCATTGTATGGGTGTGTGTTACATTACATTCACTAGTAGGAGTGAGAAAAACATCACGGGGTGGTACGCATTGTATGGGTGTGTGTTACATTACATTCACTAGTAGGAGTGAGAAAAACGTCACTGGGTGGTGCGCATTGTATGGGTGTGTGTTACATTACATTCACTAGTAGGAGTGAGAAAAACATCATGGGGTGGTGCGCATTGTATGGGTGTGTGTTACATTAGATTCACTAGTAGGAGTGAGAAAAACATCACGGGGTGGTGCGCATTGTATCGGTGTGTGTTACATTACATTCACTAGTAGCATTGAGAAAAAAAACACGGTGTGGTGCGCATTGTATGGGTGTGTGTTACATTAGATTCACTAGTAGGAGTGAAAAAACATCACGGGGTTGTGCGCATTGTATGGGTGTGTGTTACATTGCATTCACTAGTAGGAGTGAGAAAAACATCACGGGGTGGTGCGCATTTTATGGGTGTGTGTTACATTGCATTCACTAGTAGGAGTGAGAAAAACATCACGGGGTGGTGCGCATTTTATGGGTGTGTGTTACATTACATTCACTAGTAGGAGTGAGAAAAACATCACGGGGTGGTGCGCATTGTATGGGTGTGTGTTACATTACATTCACTAGTAGGAGTGAGAAAAACATCACGGGGTGGTGCGCATTGTATGGGTGTGTGTTACATTACATTCACTAGTAGGAGTGAGAAAAACATCACGGGGTGGTGCGCATTGTATGGGTGTGTGTTACATTACATTCACTAGTAGCAGTGAGAAAAACATCACGGGGTGGTGCGCATTTTATGGGTGTGCGTTACATTACATTCACTAGTAGGAGTGAGAGAAACATCACGGGGTGGTGCGCATTGTATGGGTGTGTGTTACATTACATTCACTAGTAGGAGTGAGAAAAACATCACGGGGTGGTGCGCATTGTATGGGTGTTTGTTACATTAGATTTACTAGTAGGAGTGAGAAAATTATCACGGGGTGGTGCGCATTGTATGGGTGTGTGTTACATTAGATTCACTACTAGGAGTGAGAAAAACATCACGGGGTGGTGCACATTGTATGGGTGTGTGTTACATTACATTCACTAGTAGGAGTGAGAAAAACATCACGGGGTGGTGCGCATTGTATGGGTGTGTGTTACATTACATTCACTAGTAGGAGTGAGAAAAACATCACGGGGTGGTGCACATTGTATGGGTGTGTGTTACATTACATTCACTAGTAGGAGTGAGAGAAACATCACGGGGTGGTGCGCATTTTATGGGTGTGCGTTACATTACATTCACTAGTAGGAGTGAGAGAAACATCACGGGGTGGTGCGCATTGTATGGGTGTGCGTTACATTACAATCACTAGTAGGAGTGAGAAAAACATCACGGGGTGGTGCGCATTGTATGGGTGTGCGTTACATTACATTCACTAGTAGGAGTGAGAAAAACATCACGGGGTGGTGCGCATTGTATGGGTGTGTGTTACATTACATTCACTAGTAGGAGTGAGAAAAACATCACGGGGTGGTGCGCATTGTATGGGTGTGTGTTACATTGCATTCACTAGTAGGAGTGAGAAAAACATCACGGGGTGGTGCGCATTTTATGGGTGTGTGTTACATTACATTCACTAGTAGGAGTGAGAAAAACATCACGGGGTGGTGCGCATTGTATGGGTGTGTGTTACATTACATTCACTAGTAGGAGTGAGAAAAACATCACGGGGTGGTGCGCATTGTATGGGTGTGTGTTACATTACATTCACTAGTAGGAGTGAGAAAAACACGGGGTGGTGCGCATTGTATGGGTGTGTGTTACATTACATTCACTAGTAGGAGTGAGAAAAACATCACGGGGTGGTGCGCATTGTATGGGTGTGTGTTACATTACATTCACTAGTAGGAGTGAGAAAAACATCACGGGGAGGTGCGCATTGTATGGGTGTCTGTTACATTAGATTCACTAGTAGAAGTGAGAAAATCATCACGGGGTGGTGCGCATTGTATGGGTGTGTGTTACATTACATTCACTAGTAGGAGTGAGAAAAACATCACGGGGTGGTGCGCATTGTATGGGTGTGTGTTACAATACATTCACTACTAGCAGTGAGAAAAACATCACGGGGTGGTGCGCATTGTATGGGTGTGTGTTACACTACATTCACTAGTAGGAGTGAGAAAAACATCACGGGGTGGTGCGCATTGTATGGGTGTGTGTTACATTACATTCACTAGTAGGAGTGAGAAAAACATCACGGGGTGGTGCGCATTGTATGGGTGTGTGTTACATTACATTCACTATTAGGAGTGAGAAAATCATCACGGGGTGGTGCGCATTGTATGGGTGTGTGTTACATTACATTCACTAGTAGGAGTGAGAAAAACATCACGGGGTGGTGTGCATTGTATGGGTGTGTGTTACATTACATTCACTAGTAGGAGTGAGAGAAACATCACGGGGTGGTGTGCATTGTATGGGTGTGCGTTACATTACATTCACTAGTAGGAGTGAGAGAAACATCACGGGGTGGTGCGCATTGTATGGGTGTGTGTTACATTACATTCACTAGTAGGAGTGAGAGAAACATCACGGGGTGGTGCGCATTGTATGGGTGTGCGTTACCTTACATTCACTAGTAGGAGTGAGAAAAACATCACGGGGTGGTGCGCATTGTATGGGTGTGTGTTACATAACATTCACTAGTAGGAGTGAGAAAAACATCACAGGGTGGTGCGCATTGTATGGGTGTGTGTTACACTACATTCACTACTAGGAGTGAGAAAAACATCACGGGGTGGTGCGCATTGTATGGGTGTGTGTTACACTACATTCACTACTAGCAGTGAGAAAAACATCACGGGGTGGTGCGCATTGTATGGGTGTGTGTTACACTACATTCACTAGTAGGAGTGAGAAAAACATCACGGGGTGGTGCGCATTGTATGGGTGTGTGTTACATTACATTCACTAGAAGGAGTGAGAAAAACATCACGGGGTGGTGCGCATTGTATGGGTGTGTGTTACATTACATTCACCAGTAGGAGTGAGAAAAACATCACGGGGTGGTGCGCATTGTATGGGTGTGTGTTACATTACATTCACTAGTAGGAGTGAGAAAATTATCACGGGGTGGTGCACATTGTATGGGTGCGTGTTACATTACATTCACTAGTAGGAGTGAGAAAATTATCACGGGGTGGTGCGCATTGTATGGGTGTGTGTTACATTAGATTCACTAGTAGGAGTGAGAGAAACATCACGGGGTGGTGCGCATTGTGTGGGTGTGTGTTACATTAGATTCACTAGTAGGAGTGAGAGAAACATCACGGGGTGGTGCGCATTTTATGGGTGTGCGTTACATTACATTCACTAGTAGGAGTGAGAGAAACATCACGGGGTGGTGCGCATTGTATGGGCGTGCGTTACATTACATTCACTAGTAGGAGTGAGAAAAACATCACGGGGTGGTGCGCATTGTATGGGTGTGCGTTACATTACATTCACTATTAGCAGTGAGAAAAACATCACGGGGTGGTGCGCATTGTATGGGTGTGCGTTACATTACATTCACTAGTAGGAGTGAGAAAAACGTCAGGGGGTGGTGCGCATTGTATGGGTGTGTTACATTACATTCACTAGTAGGAGTGAGAAAAACATCACGGGGTGGTGCGCATTGTATGGGTGTGTTACATTACATTCACTAGTAGGAGTGAGAAAAACATCACGGGGTGGTGCGCATTGTATGGGTGTGTGTTACATTGGATTCACTAGTAGGAGTGAGAAAAACATCACGGGGTGGTGCGCATTGTATGGGTGTGCGTTACATTATATTCACTAGTAGGAGTGAGAAAAACATCACGGGGTGGTGCGCATTGTATGGGTGTGTGTTACATTAGATTCACTAGTAGGAGTGAGAAAAACATCACGGGGTGGTGCGCATTGTATGGGTGTGTGTTACATTAGATTCACTAGTAGGAGTGAGAAAAACATCACGGGGTGGTGCGCATTGTATGGGTGTGTGTTACATTACATTCACAAGTAGGAGTGAGAAAAACATCACGGGGTGGTGCACATTGTATGGGTGTGTGTTACATTACATTCACTAGTAGGAGTGAGAAAAACATCACGGGGTGGTGCACATTGTATGGGTGTGTGTTACATTACATTCACTAGTAGGAGTGAGAGAAACATCACGGGGTGGTGCGCATTTTATGGGTGTGCGTTACATTACATTCACTAGTAGGAGTGAGAGAAACATCACGGGGTGGTGCGCATTGTATGGGTGTGCGTTACATTACAATCACTAGTAGGAGTGAGAAAAACATCACGGGGTGGTGCGCATTGTATGGGTGTGCGTTACATTACATTCACTAGTAGCAGTGAGAAAAACATCACGGGGTGGTGCGCATTGTATGGGTGTGTGTTACATTACATTCACTAGTAGGAGTGAGAAAAACATCACGGGGTGGTGCGCATTGTATGGGTGTGTGTTACATTAGATTCACTAGTAGGAGTGAGAAAAACATCACGGGGTGGTGCGCATTGTATGGGTGTGTGTTACATTAGATTCACTAGTAGGAGTGAGAAAAACATCACGGGGTGGTGCGCATTGTATGGGAGTGTGTTACATTAGATTCACTAGTAGGAGTGAAAAAACATCACGGGGTGGTGCGCATTGTATGGGTGTGTTACATTACATTCACTAGTAGGAGTGAGAAAAACATCACGGCGTGGTGCGCATTGTATGGGTGTGTGTTACATTACATTCACTAGTAGGAGTGAGAAAAACATCACGGGGTGGTACGCATTGTATGGGTGTGTGTTACATTACATTCACTAGTAGGAGTGAGAAAAACATCACGGGGTGGTGCGCATTGTATGGGTGTGTGTTACATTACATTCACTAGTAGGAGTGAGAAAAACATCACGGGGTGGTGCGCATTGTATGGGTGTGTGTTACATTACATTCACTAGTAGGAGTGAGAAAATTATCACGGGGTGGTGCGCATTGCATGGGTGCGTGTTACATTACATTCACTAGTAGGAGTGAGAAAATTATCACGGGGTGGTGCGCATTGTATGGGTGTGTGTTACATTAGATTCACTAGTAGGAGTGAGAGAAACATCACGGGGTGGTGCGCATTGTATGGGTGTGCGTTACATTACATTCACTAGTAGGAGTGAGAAAAACATCACGGGGTGGTGCGCATTGTATGGGTGTGCGTTACATTACATTCACTATTAGCAGTGAGAAAAACATCACGGGGTGGTGCGCATTGTATGGGTGTGCGTTACATTACATTCACTAGTAGGAGTGAGAAAAACATCAGGTGGTGGTGCACATTGTATGGGTGTGTTACATTACATTCACTAGTAGGAGTGAGAAAAACATCACGGGGTGGTGAGCATTGTATGGGTGTGTGTTACATTACATTCACTAGTAGGAGTGAGAAAAACATCACGGGGTGGTACGCATTGTATGGGTGTGTGTTACATTACATTCACTAGTAGGAGTGAGAAAAACGTCACTGGGTGGTGCGCATTGTATGGGTGTGTGTTACATTACATTCACTAGTAGGAGTGAGAAAAACATCACGGGGTGGTGCGCATTGTATGGGTGTGTGTTACATTAGATTCACTAGTAGGAGTGAGAAAAACATCACGGGGTGGTGCGCATTGTATCGGTGTGTGTTACATTACATTCACTAGTAGCAGTGAGAAAAACAACACGGTGTGGTGCACATTGTATGGGTGTGTGTTACATTAGATTCACTAGTAGGAGTGAAAAAACATCACGGGGTTGTGCGCATTGTATGGGTGTGTGTTACATTGCATTCACTAGTAGGAGTGAGAAAAACATCACGGGGTGGTGCGCATTTTATGGGTGTGTGTTACATTGCATTCACTAGTAGGAGTGAGAAAAACATCAGGGGGTGGTGCGCATTTTATGGGTGTGTGTTACATTACATTCACTAGTAGGAGTGAGAAAAACATCACGGGGTGGTGCGCATTGTATGGGTGTGTGTTACATTAGATTCACTAGTAGGAGTGAGAGAAACATCACGGGGTGGTGCGCATTGTATGGGTGTGTGTTACATTAGATTCACTAGTAGGAGTGAGAGAAACATCACGGGGTGGTGCGCATTTTATGGGTGTGCGTTACATTACAGTCACTAGTAGGAGTGAGAGAAACATCACGGGGTGGTGCGCATTGTATGGGCGTGCGTTACATTACATTCACTAGTAGGAGTGAGAAAAACCTCACGGGGTGGTGCGCATTGTATGGGTGTGCGTTACATTACATTCACTATTAGCAGTGAAAAAAACATCACGGGGTGGTGCGCATTGTATGGGTGTGCGTTACATTACATTCACTAGTAGGAGTGAGAAAAACTTCACGGGGTGGTGCGCATTGTATGGGTGTGTTACATTACATTCACTAGTAGGAGTGAGAAAAACGTCACTGGGTGGTGCGCATTGTATGGGTGTGTGTTACATTACATTCACTAGTAGGAGTGCGAAAAACATCACGGGGTGGTGCGCATTGTATGGGTGTGTGTTACATTAGATTCACTAGTAGGAGTGAGAAAAACATCACGGGGTGGTGCGCATTGTATCGGTGTGTGTTACATTACATTCACTAGTAGCAGTGAGAAAAACAACACGGTGTGGTGCGCATTGTATGGGTGTGTGTTACATTAGATTCACTAGTAGGAGTGAAAAAACATCACGGGGTTGTGCGCATTGTATGGGTGTGTGTTACATTGCATTCACTAGTAGGAGTGAGAAAAACATCACGGGGTGGTGCGCATTTTATGGGTGTGTGTTACATTGCATTCACTAGTAGGAGTGAGAAAAACATCACGGGGTGGTGCGCATTTTATGGGTGTGTGTTACATTACATTCACTAGTAGGAGTGAGAAAAACATCACGGGGTGGTGCGCATTGTATGGGTGTGTGTTACATTACATTCACTAGTAGGAGTGAGAAAAACACGGGGTGGTGCGCATTGTATGGGTGTGTGTTACATTACATTCACTAGTAGGAGTGAGAAAAACATCACGGGGTGGTGCGCATTGTATGGGAGTGTGTTACATTAGATTCACTAGTAGGAGTGAAAAAACATCACGGGGTGGTGCGCATTGTATGGGTGTGTTACATTACATTCACTAGTAGGAGTGAGAAAAACATCACGGCGTGGTGCGCATTGTATGGGTGTGTGTTACATTACATTCACTAGTAGGAGTGAGAAAAACATCACGGGGTGGTACGCATTGTATGGGTGTGTGTTACATTACATTCACTAGTAGGAGTGAGAAAAACATCACGGGGTGGTGCGCATTGTATGGGTGTGTGTTACATTACATTCACTAGTAGGAGTGAGAAAAACATCACGGGGTGGTGCGCATTGTATGGGTGTGTGTTACATTACATTCACTAGTAGGAGTGAGAAAATTATCACGGGGTGGTGCGCATTGCATGGGTGCGTGTTACATTACATTCACTAGTAGGAGTGAGAAAATTATCACGGGGTGGTGCGCATTGTATGGGTGTGTGTTACATTAGATTCACTAGTAGGAGTGAGAGAAACATCACGGGGTGGTGCGCATTGTATGGGTGTGCGTTACATTACATTCACTAGTAGGAGTGAGAAAAACATCACGGGGTGGTGCGCATTGTATGGGTGTGTGTTACATTACATTCACTATTAGGAGTGAGAAAATTATCACGGGGTGGTGCGCATTGTATGGGTGTGTGTTACATTACATTCACTAGTAGGAGTGAGAAAATTATCACGGGGTGGTGCGCATTGTATGGGTGCGTGTTACATTACATCCACTAGTAGGAGTGAGAAAAACATCACGGGGTGGTGCGCATTGTATGGGTGTGTGTTACATTAGATTCACTAGTAGGAGTGAGAAAAACATCACGGGGTGGTGCGCATTGTATGGGTGTGTGTTACATTAGATTCACTAGTAGGAGTGAGAAAAACATCACGGGGTGGTGCGCATTGTATGGGTGTGTGTTACATTACATTCACTAGTAGCAGTGAGAAAAACATCACGGGGTCGTGCGCATTGTATGGGTGTGTGTTACATTAGATTCACTAGTAGGAGTGAGAAAAACATCACGGGGTGGTGCGCATTGTATGGGTGAGTGTTACATTACATTCACTAGTAGGAGTGAGAAAAACATCACGGGGTGGTGCGCATTGTATGGGTGTGTGTTACATTAGATTCACTAGTAGGAGTGAGAAAAACATCACGGGGTGGTGCGCATTGTATGGGTGTGTGTTACATTAGATTCACTAGTAGGAGTGAGAAAAACATCACGGGGTGGTGCGCATTGTATGGGTGTGTGTTACATTACATTCACTAATAGGAGTGAGAAAATTATCACGGGGTGGTGCGCATTGTATGGGTGCGTGTTGAATTACATTCACTAGTAGGAGTGAGAAAATTATCACGGGGTGGTGCGCATTGTATGGGTGTGTGTTACATTAGATTCACTAGTAGGAGTGAGAGAAACATCACGGGATGGTGCGCATTGTATGGGTGTGTGTTACATTAGATTCACTAGTAGGAGTGAGAGAAACATCACGGGGTGGTGCGCATTTTATGGGTGTGCGTTACATTACATTCACTAGTAGGAGTGAGAGAAACATCACGGGGTGGTGCGCATTGTATGGGCGTGCGTTACATTACATTCACTAGTAGGAGTGAGAAAAACATCACGGGGTGGTGCGCATTGTATGGGTGTGCGTTACATTACATTCACTATTAGCAGTGAGAAAAACATCACGGGGTGGTGCGCATTGTATGGGTGTGCGCTACATTACATTCACTAGTAGGAGTGAGAAAAACGTCAGGGGGTGGTGCACATTGTATGGGTGTGTTACATTACATTCACTAGTAGGAGTGAGAAAAACATCACGGGGTGGTGCGCATTGTATGGGTGTGTGTTACATTACATTCACTAGTAGGAAGGAGAAAAACATCACGGGGTGGTACGCATTGTATGGGTGTGTGTTACATTACATTCACTAGTAGGAGTGAGAAAAACATCACGGGGTGGTGCGCATTGTATGGGTGTGTGTTACATTACATTCACTAGTAGGAGTGAGAAAAACATCACGGGGTGGTGCGCATTGTATGGGTGTGTGTTACATTAGATTCACTAGTAGGAGTGAGAAAAACATCACGGGGTGGTGCGCATTGTATGGGTGTGTGTTACGTTAGATTCACTAGTAGGAGTGAGTAAAATTTCACGGGGTGGTGCGCATTGTATGGGTGTGTGTTACATTACATTCACTAGTAGCAGTGAGAAAAACATCACGGGGTGGTGCGCATTGTATGGGTGTGTGTTACATTAGATTCACTAGTAGGAGTGAAAAAACATCACGGGGTTGTGCGCATTGTATGGGTGTGTGTTACATTGCATTCACTAGTAGGAGTGAGAAAAACATCACGGGGTGGTGCGCATTTTATGGGTGTGTGTTACATTACATTCACTAGTAGGAGTGAGAAAAACATCACGGGGTGGTGCGCATTGTATGGGTGTGTGTTACATTACATTCACTAGTAGGAGTGAGAAAAACATCACGGGGTGGTGCGCATCGTATGGGTGTGTGTTACATTACATTCACTAGTAGGAGTGAGAAAAACATCACGGGGTGGTGCGCATTGTATGGGTGAGTCTTACATTACATTCACTAGTAGGAGTGAGAAAAACATCACGGGGTGGTGCGCATCGTATGGGTGTGTGTTACATTACATTCACTAGTAGGAGTGAGAAAAACATCACGGGGTGGTGCGCATTGTATGGGTGTGTGTTACATTACATTCACTAGTAGGAGTGAGAAAAACATCACGGGGTGGTGCGCATTGTATGGGGGTGTGTTACATTACATTCACTAGTAGGAGTGAGAAAAACATCACGGGGTGGTGCGCATTGTAAGGGTGTTTGTTACATTAGATTCACTAGTAGGAGTGAGAAAATCATCACGGGGTGGTGCGCATTATATGGGTGTGTGTTACATTACATTCACTAGTAGGAGTGAGAAAAACATCACGGGGTGGTGCGCATTGTATGGGTGTGTGTTACACTACATTCACTACTAGCAGTGAGAAAAACATCACGGGGTGGTGCGCATTGTATGGGTGTGTGTTACACTACATTCACTAGTAGGAGTGAGAAAAACATCACGGGGTGGTGCGCATTGTATGGGTGTGTGTTACATTACATTCACTAGTAGGAGTGAGAAAAACATCACGGGGTGGTGCGCATTGTATGGGTGTGTGTTACATTACATTCACTAGTAGGAGTGAGAAAAACATCACGGGGTGGTGCGCATTGTATGGGTGTGTGTTACATTACATTCACTAGTAGGAGTGAGAAAAACATCACGGGGTGGTGCACATTGTATGGGTGTGTGTTACATTACATTCACTAGTAGGAGTGAGAGAAACATCACGGGGTGGTGCGCATTTTATGGGTGTGCGTTACATTACATTCACTAGTAGGAGTGAGAGAAACATCACGGGGTGGTGCGCATTGTATGGGTGTGCGTTACATTACAATCACTAGTAGGAGTGAGAAAAACATCACGGGGTGGTGCGCATTGTATGGGTGTGCGTTACCTTACATTCACTAGTAGCAGTGAGAAAAACATCACGGGGTGGTGCGCATTGTATGGGTGTGCGTTACATTACATTCACTAGTAGGAGTGAGAAAAACATCACGGGGTGGTGCGCATTGTATGGGTGTGTGTTACATTAGATTCACTAGTAGGAGTGAGAAAAACATCACGGGGTGGTGCGCATTGTATGGGTGTGTGTTACATTAGATTCACTAGTAGGAGTGAGAAAAACATCACGGGGTGGTGCGCATTGTATGGGTGTGTGTTACATTACATTCACTAGTAGGAGTGAAAAAACATCACGGGGTGGTGCGCATTGTATGGGTGTGTGTTACATTACATTCACTAGTAGCAGTGAGAAAAACATCACGGGGTGGTGCGCATTGTATGGGTGTGCGTTACATTACATTCACTAGTAGGAGTGAGAAAAACATCACGGGGTGGTGCACATTGTATGGGTGTGTGTTACATTACATTCACTATTAGCAGTGAGAAACACATCACGAGGTGGTGCGCATTGTATGGGTGTGCGTTACATTACATTCACTAGTAGGAGTGAGAAAAACATCACGGGGTGGTGCGCATTGTATGGGTGTGTTACATTACATTCACTAGTAGGAGTGAGAAAAACATCACGGCGTGGTGCGCATTGTATGGGTGTGTGTTACATTACATTCACTAGTAGGAGTGAGAAAAACATCACGGGGTGGTGCGCATTGTATGGGTGTGCGTTACATTACATTCACTAGTAGGAGTGAGAAAAACATCACGGGGTGGTGCACATTGTATGGGTGTGTGTTACATTACATTCACTAGTAGCAGTGAGAAAAACAACACGGTGTGGTGCGCATTGTATGGGTGTGTGTTACATTAGATTCACTAGTAGGAGTGAAAAAACATCACGGGGTTGTGCGCATTGTATGGGTGTGTGTTACATTGCATTCACTAGTAGGAGTGAGAAAAACATCACGGGGTGGTGCGCATTTTATGGGTGTGTGTTACATTGCATTCACTAGTAGGAGTGAGAAAAACATCACGGGGTGGTGCGCATTTTATGGGTGTGTGTTACATTACATTCACTAGTAGGAGTGAGAAAAACATCACGGGGTGGTGCGCATTGTATGGGTGTGTGTTACATTACATTCACTAGTAGGAGTGAGAAAAACACGGGGTGGTGCGCATTGTATGGGTGTGTGTTACATTACATTCACTAGTAGGAGTGAGAAAAACATCACGGGGTGGTGCGCATTGTATGGGAGTGTGTTACATTAGATTCACTAGTAGGAGTGAAAAAACATCACGGGGTGGTGCGCATTGTATGGGTGTGTTACATTACATTCACTAGTAGGAGTGAGAAAAACATCACGGCGTGGTGCGCATTGTATGGGTGTGTGTTACATTACATTCACTAGTAGGAGTGAGAAAAACATCACGGGGTGGTACGCATTGTATGGGTGTGTGTTACATTACATTCACTAGTAGGAGTGAGAAAAACATCACGGGGTGGTGCGCATTGTATGGGTGTGTGTTACATTACATTCACTAGTAGGAGTGAGAAAAACATCACGGGGTGGTGCGCATTGTATGGGTGTGTGTTACATTACATTCACTAGTAGGAGTGAGAAAATTATCACGGGGTGGTGCGCATTGCATGGGTGCGTGTTACATTACATTCACTAGTAGGAGTGAGAAAATTATCACGGGGTGGTGCGCATTGTATGGGTGTGTGTTACATTAGATTCACTAGTAGGAGTGAGAGAAACATCACGGGGTGGTGCGCATTGTATGGGTGTGCGTTACATTACATTCACTAGTAGGAGTGAGAAAAACATCACGGGGTGGTGCGCATTGTATGGGTGTGTGTTACATTACATTCACTAGTAGGAGTGAGAAAATTATCACGGGGTGGTGCGCATTGTATGGGTGTGTGTTACATTACATTCACTAGTAGGAGTGAGAAAATTATCACGGGGTGGTGCGCATTGTATGGGTGCGTGTTACATTACATCCACTAGTAGGAGTGAGAAAAACATCACGGGGTGGTGCGCATTGTATGGGTGTGTGTTACATTAGATTCACTAGTAGGAGTGAGAAAAACATCACGGGGTGGTGCGCATTGTATGGGTGTGTGTTACATTAGATTCACTAGTAGGAGTGAGAAAAACATCACGGGGTGGTGCGCATTGTATGGGTGTGTGTTACATTACATTCACTAGTAGCAGTGAGAAAAACATCACGGGGTCGTGCGCATTGTATGGGTGTGTGTTACATTAGATTCACTAGTAGGAGTGAGAAAAACATCACGGGGTGGTGCGCATTGTATGGGTGAGTGTTACATTACATTCACTAGTAGGAGTGAGAAAAACATCACGGGGTGGTGCGCATTGTATGGGTGTGTGTTACATTAGATTCACTAGTAGGAGTGAGAAAAACATCACGGGGTGGTGCGCATTGTATGGGTGTGTGTTACATTAGATTCACTAGTAGGAGTGAGAAAAACATCACGGGGTGGTGCGCATTGTATGGGTGTGTGTTACATTACATTCACTAATAGGAGTGAGAAAATTATCACGGGGTGGTGCGCATTGTATGGGTGCGTGTTGAATTACATTCACTAGTAGGAGTGAGAAAATTATCACGGGGTGGTGCGCATTGTATGGGTGTGTGTTACATTAGATTCACTAGTAGGAGTGAGAGAAACATCACGGGATGGTGCGCATTGTATGGGTGTGTGTTACATTAGATTCACTAGTAGGAGTGAGAGAAACATCACGGGGTGGTGCGCATTTTATGGGTTTGCGTTACATTACATTCACTAGTAGGAGTGAGAGAAACATCACGGGGTGGTGCGCATTGTATGGGCGTGCGTTACATTACATTCACTAGTAGGAGTGAGAAAAACATCACGGGGTGGTGCGCATTGTATGGGTGTGCGTTACATTACATTCACTATTAGCAGTGAGAAAAACATCACGGGGTGGTGCGCATTGTATGGGTGTGCGCTACATTACATTCACTAGTAGGAGTGAGAAAAACGTCAGGGGGTGGTGCACATTGTATGGGTGTGTTACATTACATTCACTAGTAGGAGTGAGAAAAACATCACGGGGTGGTGCGCATTGTATGGGTGTGTGTTACATTACATTCACTAGTAGGAAGGAGAAAAACATCACGGGGTGGTACGCATTGTATGGGTGTGTGTTACATTACATTCACTAGTAGGAGTGAGAAAAACATCACGGGGTGGTGCGCATTGTATGGGTGTGTGTTACATTACATTCACTAGTAGGAGTGAGAAAAACATCACGGGGTGGTGCGCATTGTATGGGTGTGTGTTACATTAGATTCACTAGTAGGAGTGAGAAAAACATCACGGGGTGGTGCGCATTGTATGGGTGTGTGTTACGTTAGATTCACTAGTAGGAGTGAGTAAAATTTCACGGGGTGGTGCGCATTGTATGGGTGTGTGTTACATTACATTCACTAGTAGCAGTGAGAAAAACATCACGGGGTGGTGCGCATTGTATGGGTGTGTGTTACATTAGATTCACTAGTAGGAGTGAAAAAACATCACGGGGTTGTGCGCATTGTATGGGTGTGTGTTACATTGCATTCACTAGTAGGAGTGAGAAAAACATCACGGGGTGGTGCGCATTTTATGGGTGTGTGTTACATTACATTCACTAGTAGGAGTGAGAAAAACATCACGGGGTGGTGCGCATTGTATGGGTGTGTGTTACATTACATTCACTAGTAGGAGTGAGAAAAACATCACGGGGTGGTGCGCATCGTATGGGTGTGTGTTACATTACATTCACTAGTAGGAGTGAGAAAAACATCACGGGGTGGTGCGCATTGTATGGGTGAGTCTTACATTACATTCACTAGTAGGAGTGAGAAAAACATCACGGGGTGGTGCGCATTGTATGGGTGTGTGTTACATTACATTCACTAGTAGGAGCGAGAAAAACATCACGGGGTGGTGCGCATTGTATGGGTGTGTGTTACATTACATTCACTAGTAGGAGTGAGAAAAACATCACGGGGTGGTGCGCATTGTATGGGTGTGTGTTACATTACATTCACTAGTAGGAGTGAGAAAAACATCACGGGGTGGTGCGCATTGTATGGGTGTGTGTTACATTACATTCACTAGTAGGAGTGAGAAAAACATCACGGGGTGGTGCGCATTGTATGGGGGTGTGTTACATTACATTCACTAGTAGGAGTGAGAAAAACATCACGGGGTGGTGCGCATTGTAAGGGTGTTTGTTACATTAGATTCACTAGTAGGAGTGAGAAAATCATCACGGGGTGGTGCGCATTATATGGGTGTGTGTTACATTACATTCACTAGTAGGAGTGAGAAAAACATCACGGGGTGGTGCGCATTGTATGGGTGTGTGTTACACTACATTCACTACTAGCAGTGAGAAAAACATCACGGGGTGGTGCGCATTGTATGGGTGTGTGTTACACTACATTCACTAGTAGGAGTGAGAAAAACATCACGGGGTGGTGCGCATTGTATGGGTGTGTGTTACATTACATTCACTAGTAGGAGTGAGAAAAACATCACGGGGTGGTGCGCATTGTATGGGTGTGTGTTACATTACATTCACTAGTAGGAGTGAGAAAAACATCACGGGGTGGTGCGCATTGTATGGGTGTGTGTTACATTACATTCACTAGTAGGAGTGAGAAAAACATCACGGGGTGGTGCACATTGTATGGGTGTGTGTTACATTACATTCACTAGTAGGAGTGAGAGAAACATCACGGGGTGGTGCGCATTTTATGGGTGTGCGTTACATTACATTCACTAGTAGGAGTGAGAGAAACATCACGGGGTGGTGCGCATTGTATGGGTGTGCGTTACATTACAATCACTAGTAGGAGTGAGAAAAACATCACGGGGTGGTGCGCATTGTATGGGTGTGCGTTACCTTACATTCACTAGTAGCAGTGAGAAAAACATCACGGGGTGGTGCGCATTGTATGGGTGTGCGTTACATTACATTCACTAGTAGGAGTGAGAAAAACATCACGGGGTGGTGCGCATTGTATGGGTGTGTGTTACATTAGATTCACTAGTAGGAGTGAGAAAAACATCACGGGGTGGTGCGCATTGTATGGGTGTGTGTTACATTAGATTCACTAGTAGGAGTGAGAAAAACATCACGGGGTGGTGCGCATTGTATGGGTGTGTGTTACATTACATTCACTAGTAGGAGTGAAAAAACATCACGGGGTGGTGCGCATTGTATGGGTGTGTGTTACATTACATTCACTAGTAGCAGTGAGAAAAACATCACGGGGTGGTGCGCATTGTATGGGTGTGCGTTACATTACATTCACTAGTAGGAGTGAGAAAAACATCACGGGGTGGTGCACATTGTATGGGTGTGTGTTACATTACATTCACTATTAGCAGTGAGAAACACATCACGAGGTGGTGCGCATTGTATGGGTGTGCGTTACATTACATTCACTAGTAGGAGTGAGAAAAACATCACGGGGTGGTGCGCATTGTATGGGTGTGTTACATTACATTCACTAGTAGGAGTGAGAAAAACATCACGGCGTGGTGCGCATTGTATGGGTGTGTGTTACATTACATTCACTAGTAGGAGTGAGAAAAACATCACGGGGTGGTACGCATTGTATGGGTGTGTGTTACATTACATTCACTAGTAGGAGTGAGAAAAACATCACGGGGTGGTGCGCATTGTATGGGTGTGTGTTACATTACATTCACTAGTAGGAGTGAGAAAAACATCACGGGGTGGTGCGCATTGTATGGGTGTGTGTTACATTACATTCACTAGTAGGAGTGAGAAAATTATCACGGGGTGGTGCGCATTGTATGGGTGCGTGTTACATTACATTCACTAGTAGGAGTGAGAAAATTATCACGGGGTGGTGCGCATTGTATGGGTGTGTGTTACATTAGATTCACTAGTAGGAGTGAGAGAAACATCACGGGGTGGTGCGCATTGTATGGGTGTGTGTTACATTAGATTCACTAGTAGGAGTGAGAGAAACATCACGGGGTGGTGCGCATTTTATGGGTGTGCGTACATTACATTCACTAGTAGGAGTGAGAGAAACATCACGGGGTGGTGCGCATTGTATGGGTGTGCGTTGCATTACATTCACTAGTAGGAGTGAGAAAAACATCACGGGGTGGTGCGCATTGTATGGGTGTGCGTTACATTACATTCACTATTAGCAGTGAGAAAAACATCACGGGGTGGTGCGCATTGTATGGGTGTGCGTTACATTACATTCACTAGTAGGAGTGAGAAAAACATCAGGGGGTGGTGCGCATTGTATGGGTGTGTTACATTACATTCACTAGTAGGAGTGAGAAAAACATCACGGGGTGGTGAGCATTGTATGGGTGTGTGTTACATTACATTCACTAGTAGGAGTGAGAAAAACATCACGGGGTGGTACGCATTGTATGGGTGTGTGTTACATTACATTCACTAGTAGGAGTGAGAAAAACGTCACGGGGTGGTGCGCATTGTATGGGTGTGTGTTACATTACATTCACTAGTAGCAGTGAGAAAAACAACACGGGGTGGTGCGCATTGTATGGGTGTGTGTTACATTAGATTCACTAGTAGGAGTGAAAAAACATCACGGGGTTGTGCGCATTGTATGGGTGTGTGTTACATTGCATTCACTAGTAGGAGTGAGAAAAACATCACGGGGTGGTGCGCATTTTATGGGTGTGGGTTACATTGCATTCACTAGTAGGAGTGAGAAAAACATCACGGGGTGGTGCGCATTTTATGGGTGTGTGTTACATTACATTCACTAGTAGGAGTGAGAAAAACATCACGGGGTGGTGCGCATTGTATGGGTGTGTGTTACATTACATTCACTAGTAGGAGTGAGAAAAACATCACGGGGTGGTGCGCATTGTATGGGTGTGTGTTACATTACATTCACTAGTAGGAGTGAGAAAAACATCACGGGGTGGTGCGCATTGTATGGGTGTGTGTTACATTACATTCACTAGTAGGAGTGAGAAAAACACGGGGTGGTGCGCATTGTATGGGTGTGTGTTACATTATATTCACTAGTAGGAGTGAGAAAAACATCACGGGGTGGTGCGCATTGTATGGGTGTGTGTTACATTACATTCACTAGTAGGAGTGAGAAAAACATCACGGGGAGGTGCGCATTGTATGGGTGTCTGTTACATTAGATTCACTAGTAGAAGTGAGAAAATCATCACGGGGTGGTACGCATTGTATGGGTGTGTGTTACATTACATTCACTAGTAGGAGTGAGAAAAACATCACGGGGTGGTGCGCATTGTATGGGTGTGTGTTACACTACATTCACTACTAGCAGTGAGAAAAACATCACGGGGTGGTGCGCATTGTATGGGTGTGTGTTACACTACATTCACTAGTAGGAGTGAGAAAAACATCACGGGGTGGTGCGCATTGTATGGGTGTGTGTTACATTACATTCACTAGTAGGAGTGAGAAAAACATCACGGGGTGGTGCACATTGTATGGGTGTGTGTTACATTACATTCACTAGTAGGAGTGAGAGAAACATCACGGGGTGGTGCGCATTTTATGGGTGTGCGTTACATTACATTCACTAGTAGGAGTGAGAGAAACATCACGGGGTGGTGCGCATTGTATGGGTGTGTGTTACATTACATTCACTAGTAGGAGTGAGAAAAACATCACGGGGTGGTGCGCATTGTATGGGTGTTTGTTACATTAGATTTACTAGTAGGAGTGAGAAAATTATCACGGGATGGTGCGCATTGTATGGGTGTGTGTTACATTAGATTCACTACTAGGAGTGAGAAAAACATCACGGGGTGGTGCACATTGTATGGGTGTGTGTTACATTACATTCACTAGTAGGAGTGAGAAAAACATCACGGGGTGGTGCGCATTGTATGGGTGTGTGATACATTACATTCACTAGTAGGAGTGAGAAAAACATCACGGGGTGGTGCACATTGTATGGGTGTGTGTTACATTACATTCACTAGTAGGAGTGAGAGAAACATCACGGGGTGGTGCGCATTTTATGGGTGTGCGTTACATTACATTCACTAGTAGGAGTGAGAGAAACATCACGGGGTGGTGCGCATTGTATGGGTGTGCGTTACATTACAATCACTAGTAGGAGTGAGAAAAACATCACGGGGTGGTGCGCATTGTATGGGTGTGCGTTACATTACATTCACTAGTAGGAGTGAGAAAAACATCACGGGGTGGTGCGCATTGTATGGGTGTGTGTTACATTACATTCACTAGTAGGAGTGAGAAAAACATCACAGGGTGGTGCGCATTGTATGGGTGTGTGTTACATTACATTCACTAGTAGGAGTGAGAAAAACATCACGGGGTGGTGCGCATTGTATGGGTGCGTGTTACATTAGATTCACTAGTAGGAGTGAGAAAATTATCACGGGGTGGTGCGCATTGCATGGGTGCGTGTTACATTACATTCACTAGTAGGAGTGAGAAAATTATCACGGGGTGGTGCGCATTGTATGGGTGTGTGTTACATTAGATTCACTAGTAGGAGTGAGAGAAACATCACGGGGTGGTGCGCATTGTATGGGTGTGTGTTACATTAGATTCACTAGTAGGAGTGAGAGAAACATCACGGGGTGGTGCGCATTTTATGGGTGTGCGTTACATTACATTCACTAGTAGGAGTGAGAGAAACATCACGGGGTGGTGCGCATTGTATGGGTGTGCGTTACATTACATTCACTAGTAGGAGTGAGAAAAACATCACGGGGTGGTGCGCATTGTATGGGTGTGCGTTACATTACATTCACTATTAGCAGTGAGAAAAACATCTCGGGGTGGTGCGCATTGTATGGGTGTGCGTTACATTACATTCACTAGTAGGAGTGAGAAAAACATCAGGGGGTGGTGCACATTGTATGGGTGTGTTACATTACATTCACTAGTAGGAGTGAGAAAAACATCACGGGGTGGTGAGCATTGTATGGGTGTGTGTTACATTACATTCACTAGTAGGAGTGAGAAAAACATCACGGGGTGGTACGCATTGTATGGGTGTGTGTTACATTACATTCACTAGTAGGAGTGAGAAAAACGTCACTGGGTGGTGCGCATTGTATGGGTGTGTGTTACATTACATTCACTAGTAGGAGTGAGAAAAACATCATGGGGTGGTGCGCATTGTATGGGTGTGTGTTACATTAGATTCACTAGTAGGAGTGAGAAAAACATCACGGGGTGGTGCGCATTGTATCGGTGTGTGTTACATTACATTCACTAGTAGCATTGAGAAAAAAAACACGGTGTGGTGCGCATTGTATGGGTGTGTGTTACATTAGATTCACTAGTAGGAGTGAAAAAACATCACGGGGTTGTGCGCATTGTATGGGTGTGTGTTACATTGCATTCACTAGTAGGAGTGAGAAAAACATCACGGGGTGGTGCGCATTTTATGGGTGTGTGTTACATTGCATTCACTAGTAGGAGTGAGAAAAACATCACGGGGTGGTGCGCATTTTATGGGTGTGTGTTACATTACATTCACTAGTAGGAGTGAGAAAAACATCACGGGGTGGTGCGCATTGTATGGGTGTGTGTTACATTACATTCACTAGTAGGAGTGAGAAAAACATCACGGGGTGGTGCGCATTGTATGGGTGTGTGTTACATTACATTCACTAGTAGGAGTGAGAAAAACATCACGGGGTGGTGCGCATTGTATGGGTGTGTGTTACATTACATTCACTAGTAGCAGTGAGAAAAACATCACGGGGTGGTGCGCATTTTATGGGTGTGCGTTACATTACATTCACTAGTAGGAGTGAGAGAAACATCACGGGGTGGTGCGCATTGTATGGGTGTGTGTTACATTACATTCACTAGTAGGAGTGAGAAAAACATCACGGGGTGGTGCGCATTGTATGGGTGTTTGTTACATTAGATTTACTAGTAGGAGTGAGAAAATTATCACGGGGTGGTGCGCATTGTATGGGTGTGTGTTACATTAGATTCACTACTAGGAGTGAGAAAAACATCACGGGGTGGTGCACATTGTATGGGTGTGTGTTACATTACATTCACTAGTAGGAGTGAGAAAAACATCACGGGGTGGTGCGCATTGTATGGGTGTGTGTTACATTACATTCACTAGTAGGAGTGAGAAAAACATCACGGGGTGGTGCACATTGTATGGGTGTGTGTTACATTACATTCACTAGTAGGAGTGAGAGAAACATCACGGGGTGGTGCGCATTTTATGGGTGTGCGTTACATTACATTCACTAGTAGGAGTGAGAGAAACATCACGGGGTGGTGCGCATTGTATGGGTGTGCGTTACATTACAATCACTAGTAGGAGTGAGAAAAACATCACGGGGTGGTGCGCATTGTATGGGTGTGCGTTACATTACATTCACTAGTAGGAGTGAGAAAAACATCACGGGGTGGTGCGCATTGTATGGGTGTGTGTTACATTACATTCACTAGTAGGAGTGAGAAAAACATCACGGGGTGGTGCGCATTGTATGGGTGTGTGTTACATTGCATTCACTAGTAGGAGTGAGAAAAACATCACGGGGTGGTGCGCATTTTATGGGTGTGTGTTACATTACATTCACTAGTAGGAGTGAGAAAAACATCACGGGGTGGTGCGCATTGTATGGGTGTGTGTTACATTACATTCACTAGTAGGAGTGAGAAAAACATCACGGGGTGGTGCGCATTGTATGGGTGTGTGTTACATTACATTCACTAGTAGGAGTGAGAAAAACACGGGGTGGTGCGCATTGTATGGGTGTGTGTTACATTACATTCACTAGTAGGAGTGAGAAAAACATCACGGGGTGGTGCGCATTGTATGGGTGTGTGTTACATTACATTCACTAGTAGGAGTGAGAAAAACATCACGGGGAGGTGCGCATTGTATGGGTGTCTGTTACATTAGATTCACTAGTAGAAGTGAGAAAATCATCACGGGGTGGTGCGCATTGTATGGGTGTGTGTTACATTACATTCACTAGTAGGAGTGAGAAAAACATCACGGGGTGGTGCGCATTGTATGGGTGTGTGTTACAATACATTCACTACTAGCAGTGAGAAAAACATCACGGGGTGGTGCGCATTGTATGGGTGTGTGTTACACTACATTCACTAGTAGGAGTGAGAAAAACATCACGGGGTGGTGCGCATTGTATGGGTGTGTGTTACATTACATTCACTAGTAGGAGTGAGAAAAACATCACGGGGTGGTGCGCATTGTATGGGTGTGTGTTACATTACATTCACTATTAGGAGTGAGAAAATCATCACGGGGTGGTGCGCATTGTATGGGTGTGTGTTACATTACATTCACTAGTAGGAGTGAGAAAAACATCACGGGGTGGTGTGCATTGTATGGGTGTGTGTTACATTACATTCACTAGTAGGAGTGAGAGAAACATCACGGGGTGGTGTGCATTGTATGGGTGTGCGTTACATTACATTCACTAGTAGGAGTGAGAGAAACATCACGGGGTGGTGCGCATTGTATGGGTGTGTGTTACATTACATTCACTAGTAGGAGTGAGAGAAACATCACGGGGTGGTGCGCATTGTATGGGTGTGCGTTACCTTACATTCACTAGTAGGAGTGAGAAAAACATCACGGGGTGGTGCGCATTGTATGGGTGTGTGTTACATAACATTCACTAGTAGGAGTGAGAAAAACATCACAGGGTGGTGCGCATTGTATGGGTGTGTGTTACACTACATTCACTACTAGGAGTGAGAAAAACATCACGGGGTGGTGCGCATTGTATGGGTGTGTGTTACACTACATTCACTACTAGCAGTGAGAAAAACATCACGGGGTGGTGCGCATTGTATGGGTGTGTGTTACACTACATTCACTAGTAGGAGTGAGAAAAACATCACGGGGTGGTGCGCATTGTATGGGTGTGTGTTACATTACATTCACTAGAAGGAGTGAGAAAAACATCACGGGGTGGTGCGCATTGTATGGGTGTGTGTTACATTACATTCACCAGTAGGAGTGAGAAAAACATCACGGGGTGGTGCGCATTGTATGGGTGTGTGTTACATTACATTCACTAGTAGGAGTGAGAAAATTATCACGGGGTGGTGCACATTGTATGGGTGCGTGTTACATTACATTCACTAGTAGGAGTGAGAAAATTATCACGGGGTGGTGCGCATTGTATGGGTGTGTGTTACATTAGATTCACTAGTAGGAGTGAGAGAAACATCACGGGGTGGTGCGCATTGTATGGGTGTGTGTTACATTAGATTCACTAGTAGGAGTGAGAGAAACATCACGGGGTGGTGCGCATTTTATGGGTGTGCGTTACATTACATTCACTAGTAGGAGTGAGAGAAACATCACGGGGTGGTGCGCATTGTATGGGCGTGCGTTACATTACATTCACTAGTAGGAGTGAGAAAAACATCACGGGGTGGTGCGCATTGTATGGGTGTGCGTTACATTACATTCACTATTAGCAGTGAGAAAAACATCACGGGGTGGTGCGCATTGTATGGGTGTGCGTTACATTACATTCACTAGTAGGAGTGAGAAAAACGTCAGGGGGTGGTGCGCATTGTATGGGTGTGTTACATTACATTCACTAGTAGGAGTGAGAAAAACATCACGGGGTGGTGCGCATTGTATGGGTGTGTGTTACATTGGATTCACTAGTAGGAGTGAGAAAAACATCACGGGGTGGTGCGCATTGTATGGGTGTGCGTTACATTATATTCACTAGTAGGAGTGAGAAAAACATCACGGGGTGGTGCGCATTGTATGGGTGTGTGTTACATTAGATTCACTAGTAGGAGTGAGAAAAACATCACGGGGTGGTGCGCATTGTATGGGTGTGTGTTACATTAGATTCACTAGTAGGAGTGAGAAAAACATCACGGGGTGGTGCGCATTGTATGGGTGTGTGTTACATTACATTCACAAGTAGGAGTGAGAAAAACATCACGGGGTGGTGCACATTGTATGGGTGTGTGTTACATTACATTCACTAGTAGGAGTGAGAAAAACATCACGGGGTGGTGCACATTGTATGGGTGTGTGTTACATTACATTCACTAGTAGGAGTGAGAGAAACATCACGGGGTGGTGCGCATTTTATGGGTGTGCGTTACATTACATTCACTAGTAGGAGTGAGAGAAACATCACGGGGTGGTGCGCATTGTATGGGTGTGCGTTACATTACAATCACTAGTAGGAGTGAGAAAAACATCACGGGGTGGTGCGCATTGTATGGGTGTGCGTTACATTACATTCACTAGTAGCAGTGAGAAAAACATCACGGGGTGGTGCGCATTGTATGGGTGTGTGTTACATTACATTCACTAGTAGGAGTGAGAAAAACATCACGGGGTGGTGCGCATTGTATGGGTGTGTGTTACATTAGATTCACTAGTAGGAGTGAGAAAAACATCACGGGGTGGTGCGCATTGTATGGGTGTGTGTTACATTAGATTCACTAGTAGGAGTGAGAAAAACATCACGGGGTGGTGCGCATTGTATGGGAGTGTGTTACATTAGATTCACTAGTAGGAGTGAAAAAACATCACGGGGTGGTGCGCATTGTATGGGTGTGTTACATTACATTCACTAGTAGGAGTGAGAAAAACATCACGGCGTGGTGCGCATTGTATGGGTGTGTGTTACATTACATTCACTAGTAGGAGTGAGAAAAACATCACGGGGTGGTACGCATTGTATGGGTGTGTGTTACATTACATTCACTAGTAGGAGTGAGAAAAACATCACGGGGTGGTGCGCATTGTATGGGTGTGTGTTACATTACATTCACTAGTAGGAGTGAGAAAAACATCACGGGGTGGTGCGCATTGTATGGGTGTGTGTTACATTACATTCACTAGTAGGAGTGAGAAAATTATCACGGGGTGGTGCGCATTGCATGGGTGCGTGTTACATTACATTCACTAGTAGGAGTGAGAAAATTATCACGGGGTGGTGCGCATTGTATGGGTGTGTGTTACATTAGATTCACTAGTAGGAGTGAGAGAAACATCACGGGGTGGTGCGCATTGTATGGGTGTGCGTTACATTACATTCACTAGTAGGAGTGAGAAAAACATCACGGGGTGGTGCGCATTGTATGGGTGTGCGTTACATTACATTCACTATTAGCAGTGAGAAAAACATCACGGGGTGGTGCGCATTGTATGGGTGTGCGTTACATTACATTCACTAGTAGGAGTGAGAAAAACATCAGGTGGTGGTGCACATTGTATGGGTGTGTTACATTACATTCACTAGTAGGAGTGAGAAAAACATCACGGGGTGGTGAGCATTGTATGGGTGTGTGTTACATTACATTCACTAGTAGGAGTGAGAAAAACATCACGGGGTGGTACGCATTGTATGGGTGTGTGTTACATTACATTCACTAGTAGGAGTGAGAAAAACGTCACTGGGTGGTGCGCATTGTATGGGTGTGTGTTACATTACATTCACTAGTAGGAGTGAGAAAAACATCACGGGGTGGTGCGCATTGTATGGGTGTGTGTTACATTAGATTCACTAGTAGGAGTGAGAAAAACATCACGGGGTGGTGCGCATTGTATCGGTGTGTGTTACATTACATTCACTAGTAGCAGTGAGAAAAACAACACGGTGTGGTGCACATTGTATGGGTGTGTGTTACATTAGATTCACTAGTAGGAGTGAAAAAACATCACGGGGTTGTGCGCATTGTATGGGTGTGTGTTACATTGCATTCACTAGTAGGAGTGAGAAAAACATCACGGGGTGGTGCGCATTTTATGGGTGTGTGTTACATTGCATTCACTAGTAGGAGTGAGAAAAACATCAGGGGTGGTGCGCATTTTATGGGTGTGTGTTACATTACATTCACTAGTAGGAGTGAGAAAAACATCACGGGGTGGTGCGCATTGTATGGGTGTGTGTTACATTAGATTCACTAGTAGGAGTGAGAGAAACATCACGGGGTGGTGCGCATTGTATGGGTGTGTGTTACATTAGATTCACTAGTAGGAGTGAGAGAAACATCACGGGGTGGTGCGCATTTTATGGGTGTGCGTTACATTACAGTCACTAGTAGGAGTGAGAGAAACATCACGGGGTGGTGCGCATTGTATGGGCGTGCGTTACATTACATTCACTAGTAGGAGTGAGAAAAACCTCACGGGGTGGTGCGCATTGTATGGGTGTGCGTTACATTACATTCACTATTAGCAGTGAAAAAAACATCACGGGGTGGTGCGCATTGTATGGGTGTGCGTTACATTACATTCACTAGTAGGAGTGAGAAAAACTTCACGGGGTGGTGCGCATTGTATGGGTGTGTTACATTACATTCACTAGTAGGAGTGAGAAAAACGTCACTGGGTGGTGCGCATTGTATGGGTGTGTGTTACATTACATTCACTAGTAGGAGTGCGAAAAACATCACGGGGTGGTGCGCATTGTATGGGTGTGTGTTACATTAGATTCACTAGTAGGAGTGAGAAAAACATCACGGGGTGGTGCGCATTGTATCGGTGTGTGTTACATTACATTCACTAGTAGCAGTGAGAAAAACAACACGGTGTGGTGCGCATTGTATGGGTGTGTGTTACATTAGATTCACTAGTAGGAGTGAAAAAACATCACGGGGTTGTGCGCATTGTATGGGTGTGTGTTACATTGCATTCACTAGTAGGAGTGAGAAAAACATCACGGGGTGGTGCGCATTTTATGGGTGTGTGTTACATTGCATTCACTAGTAGGAGTGAGAAAAACATCACGGGGTGGTGCGCATTTTATGGGTGTGTGTTACATTACATTCACTAGTAGGAGTGAGAAAAACATCACGGGGTGGTGCGCATTGTATGGGTGTGTGTTACATTACATTCACTAGTAGGAGTGAGAAAAACACGGGGTGGTGCGCATTGTATGGGTGTGTGTTACATTACATTCACTAGTAGGAGTGAGAAAAACATCACGGGGTGGTGCGCATTGTATGGGAGTGTGTTACATTAGATTCACTAGTTGGAGTGAGAAAAACATCACGGGGTGGTGAGCATTGTATGGGTGTGTGTTACATTACATTCACTAGTAGGAGTGAGAAAAACATCACGGCGTGGTGCGCATTGTATGGGTGTGTGTTACATTACATTCACTAGTAGGAGTGAGAAAAACATCACGGGGTGGTACGCATTGTATGGGTGTGTGTTACATTACATTCACTAGTAGGAGTGAGAAAAACATCACGGGGTGGTGCGCATTGTATGGGTGTGTGTTACATTACATTCACTAGTAGGAGTGAGAAAAACATCACGGGGTGGTGCGCATTGTATGGGTGTGTGTTACATTACATTCACTAGTAGGAGTGAGAAAATTATCACGGGGTGGTGCGCATTGCATGGGTGCGTGTTACATTACATTCACTAGTAGGAGTGAGAAAATTATCACGGGGTGGTGCGCATTGTATGGGTGTGTGTTACATTAGATTCACTAGTAGGAGTGAGAGAAACATCACGGGGTGGTGCGCATTGTATGGGTGTGCGTTACATTACATTCACTAGTAGGAGTGAGAAAAACATCACGGGGTGGTGCGCATTGTATGGGTGTGCGTTACATTACATTCACTATTAGCAGTGAGAAAAACATCACGGGGTGGTGCGCATTGTATGGGTGTGCGTTACATTACATTCACTAGTAGGAGTGAGAAAAACATCAGGGGGTGGTGCACATTGTATGGGTGTGTTACATTACATTCACTAGTAGGAGTGAGAAAAACATCACGGGGTGGTGAGCATTGTATGGGTGTGTGTTACATTACATTCACTAGTAGGAGTGAGAAAAACATCACGGGGTGGTACGCATTGTATGGGTGTGTGTTACATTACATTCACTAGTAGGAGTGAGAAAAACGTCACTGGGTGGTGCGCATTGTATGGGTGTGTGTTACATTACATTCACTAGTAGGAGTGAGAAAAACATCACGGGGTGGTGCGCATTGTATGGGTGTATGTTACATTAGATTCACTAGTAGGAGTGAGAAAAACATCACGGGGTGGTGCGCATTGTATCGGTGTGTGTTACATTACATTCACTAGTAGCAGTGAGAAAAACAACACGGTGTGGTGCACATTGTATGGGTGTGTGTTACATTAGATCCACTAGTAGGAGTGAAAAAACATCACGGGGTTGTGCGCATTGTATGGGTGTGTGTTACATTGCATTCACTAGTAGGAGTGAGAAAAACATCACGGGGTGGTGCGCATTTTATGGGTGTGTGTTACATTGCATTCACTAGTAGGAGTGAGAAAAACATCAGGGGGTGGTGCGCATTTTATGGGTGTGTGTTACATTACATTCACTAGTAGGAGTGAGAAAAACATCACGGGGTGGTGCGCATTGTATGGGTGTGTGTTACATTAGATTCACTAGTAGGAGTGAGAGAAACATCACGGGGTGGTGCACATTGTATGGGTGTGTGTTACATTAGATTCACTAGTAGGAGTGAGAGAAACATCACGGGGTGGTGCGCATTTTATGGGTGTGCGTTACATTACAGTCACTAGTAGGAGTGAGAGAAACATCACGGGGTGGTGCGCATTGTATGGGCGTGCGTTACATTACATTCACTAGTAGGAGTGAGAAAAACCTCACGGGGTGGTGCGCATTGTATGGGTGTGCGTTACATTACATTCACTATTAGCAGTGAAAAAAACATCACGGGGTGGTGCGCATTGTATGGGTGTGCGTTACATTACATTCACTAGTAGGAGTGAGAAAAACTTCACGGGGTGGTGCGCATTGTATGGGTGTGTTACATTACATTCACTAGTAGGAGTGAGAAAAACGTCACTGGGTGGTGCGCATTGTATGGGTGTGTGTTACATTACATTCACTAGTAGGAGTGCGAAAAACATCACGGGGTGGTGCGCATTGTATGGGTGTGTGTTACATTAGATTCACCAGTAGGAGTGAGAAAAACATCACGGGGTGGTGCGCATTGTATCGGTGTGTGTTACATTACATTCACTAGTAGCAGTGAGAAAAACAACACGGTGTGGTGCGCATTGTATGGGTGTGTGTTACATTAGATTCACTAGTAGGAGTGAAAAAACATCACGGGGTTGTGCGCATTGTATGGGTGTGTGTTACATTGCATTCACTAGTAGGAGTGAGAAAAACATCACGGGGTGGTGCGCATTTTATGGGTGTGTGTTACATTGCATTCACTAGTAGGAGTGAGAAAAACATCACGGGGTGGTGCGCATTTTATGGGTGTGTGTTACATTACATTCACTAGTAGGAGTGAGAAAAACATCACGGGGTGGTGCGCATTGTATGGGTGTGTGTTACATTACATTCACTAGTAGGAGTGAGAAAAACACGGGGTGGTGCGCATTGTATGGGTGTGTGTTACATTACATTCACTAGTAGGAGTGAGAAAAACATCACGGGGTGGTGCGCATTGTATGGGTGTGTGTTACATTACATTCACTAGTAGGAGTGAGAAAATCATCACGGGGTGGTGCGCATTGTATGGGTGTGTGTTACATTACATTCACTAGTAGGAGTGAGAAAAACATCACGGGGTGGTGTGCATTGTATGGGTGTGTGTTACATTACATTCACTAGTAGGAGTGAGAGAAACATCACGGGGTGGTGTGCATTGTATGGGTGTGCGTTACATTACATTCACTAGTAGGAGTGAGAGAAACATCACGGGGTGGTGCGCATTGTATGGGTGTGTGTTACATTACATTCACTAGTAGGAGTGAGAGAAACATCACGGGGTGGTGCGCATTGTATGGGTGTGCGTTACCTTACATTCAATAGTAGGAGTGAGAAAAACATCACGGGGTGGTGCGCATTGTATGGGTGTGTGTTACATTACATTCACTAGTAGGAGTGAGAAAAACATCACAGGGTGGTGCGCATTGTATGGGTGTGTGTTACACTACATTCACTACTAGGAGTGAGAAAAACATCACGGGGTGGTGCGCATTGTATGGGTGTGTGTTACACTACATTCACTACTAGCAGTGAGAAAAACATCACGGGGTGGTGCGCAATGTATGGGTGTGTGTTACACTACATTCACTAGTAGGAGTGAGAAAAACATCACGGGGTGGTGCGCATTGTATGGGTGTGTGTTACATTACATTCACTAGTAGGAGTGAGAAAAACATCACGGGGTGGTGCGCATTGTATGGGTGTGTGTTACATTACATTCACCAGTAGGAGTGAGAAAAACATCACGGGGTGGTGCGCATTGTATGGGTGTGTGTTACATTACATTCACTAGTAGGAGTGAGAAAATTATCACGGGGTGGTGCACATTGTATGGGTGCGTGTTACATTACATTCACTAGTAGGAGTGAGAAAATTATCACGGGGTGGTGCGCATTGTATGGGTGTGTGTTACATTAGATTCACTAGTAGGAGTGAGAGAAACATCACGGGGTGGTGCGCATTGTATGGGTGTGTGTTACATTAGATTCACTAGTAGGAGTGAGAGAAACATCACGGGGTGGTGCACATTTTATGGGTGTGCGTTACATTACATTCACTAGTAGGAGTGAGAGAAACATCACGGGGTGGTGCGCATTGTATGGGCGTGCGTTACATTACATTCACTAGTAGGAGTGAGAAAAACATCACGGGGTGGTGCGCATTGTATGGGTGTGCGTTACATTACATTCACTATTAGCAGTGAGAAAAACATCACGGGGTGGTGCGCATTGTATGGGTGTGCGTTACATTACATTCACTAGTAGGAGTGAGAAAAACGTCAGGGGGTGGTGCGCATTGTATGGGTGTGTTACATTACATTCACTAGTAGGAGTGAGAAAAACATCACGGGGTGGTGCGCATTGTATGGGTGTGTGTTACATTACATTCACTAGTAGGAGTGAGAAAAACATCACGGGGTGGTGCGCATTGTATGGGTGTGCGTTACATTATATTCACTAGTAGGAGTGAGAAAAACATCACGGGGTGGTGCGCATTGTATGGGCGTGTGTTACATTACATTCACAAGTAGGAGTGAGAAAAACATCACGGGGTGGTGCACATTGTATGGCTGTGTGTTACATTACATTCACTAGTAGGAGTGAGAAAAACATCACGGGGTGGTGCACATTGTATGGGTGTGTGTTACATTACATTCACTAGTAGGAGTGAGAGAAACATCACGGGGTGGTGCGCATTTTATTGGTGTGCGTTACATTACATTCACTAGTAGGAGTGAGAGAAACATCACGGGGTGGTGCGCATTGTATGGGTGTGCGTTACATTACAATCACTAGTAGGAGTGAGAAAAACATCACGGGGTGGTGCGCATTGTATGGGTGTGCGTTACATTACATTCACTAGTAGCAGTGAGAAAAACATCACGGGGTGGTGCGCATTGTATGGGTGTGTGTTACATTACATTCACTAGTAGGAGTGAGAAAAACATCACGGGGTGGTGCGCATTGTATGGGTGTGTGTTACATTAGATTCACTAGTAGGAGTGAGAAAAACATCACGGGGTGGTGCGCATTGTATGGGTGTGTGTTACATTAGATTCACTAGTAGGAGTGAAAAAACATAACGGGGTGGTGCGCATTGTATGGGTGTTTTACATTACATTCACTAGTAGGAGTGAGAAAAACATCACGGCGTGGTGCGCATTGTATGGGTGTGTGTTACATTACATTCACTAGTAGGAGTGAGAAAAACATCACGGGGTGGTACGCATTGTATGGGTGTGTGTTACATTACATTCACTAGTAGGAGTGAGAAAAACATCACGGGGTGGTGCGCATTGTATGGGTGTGTGTTACATTACATTCACTAGTAGGAGTGAGAAAAACATCACGGGGTGGGGCGCATTGTATGGGTGTGTGTTACATTACATTCACTAGTAGGAGTGAGAAAATTATCACGGGGTGGTGCGCATTGCATGGGTGCGTGTTACATTACATTCACTAGTAGGAGTGAGAAAATTATCACGGGGTGGTGCGCATTGTATGGGTGTGTGTTACATTAGATTCACTAGTAGGAGTGAGAGAAACATCACGGGGTGGTACCCATTGTATGGGTGTGTGTTACATTAGATTCACTAGTAGGAGTGAGAGAAACATCACGGGGTGGTGCGCATTTTATGGGTGTGCGTTACATTACATTCACTAGTAGGAGTGAGAGAAACATCACGGGGTGGTGCGCATTGTATGGGTGTGCGTTACATTACATTCACTAGTAGGAGTGAGAAAAACATCACGGGGTGGTGCGCATTGTATGGGTGTGCGTTACATTACATTCACTATTAGCAGTGAGAAAAACATCACGGGGTGGTGCGCATTGTATGGGTGTGCGTTACATTACATTCACTAGTAGGAGTGAGAAAAACATCAGGGGGTGGTGCACATTGTATGGGTGTGTTACGTTACATTCACTAGTTGGAGTGAGAAAAACATCACGGGGTGGTGAGCATTGTATGGGTGTGTGTTACATTACATTCACTAGTAGGAGTGAGAAAAACATCACGGGGTGGTACGCATTGTATGGGTGTGTGTTACATTACATTCACTAGTAGGAGTGAGAAAAACGTCACTGGGTGGTGCGCATTGTATGGGTGTGTGTTACATTACATTCACTAGTAGGAGTGAGAAAAACATCACGGGGTGGTGCGCATTGTATGGGTGTGTGTTACATTAGATTCACTAGTAGGAGTGAGAAAAACATCACGGGGTGGTGCGCATTGTATCGGTGTGTGTTACATTACATTCACTAGTAGCAGTGAGAAAAACAACACGGTGTGGTGCACATTGTATGGGTGTGTGTTACATTAGATTCACTAGTAGGAGTGAAAAAACATCACGGGGTTGTGCGCATTGTATGGGTGTGTGTTACATTGCATTCACTAGTAGGAGTGAGAAAAACATCACGGGGTGGTGCGCATTTTATGGGTGTGTGTTACATTGCAATCACTAGTAGGAGTGAGAAAAACATCACGGGGTGGTGCGCATTTTATGGGTGTGTGTTACATTACATTCACTAGTAGGAGTGAGAAAAACATCACGGGGTGGTGCGCATTGTATGGGTGTGTGTTACATTAGATTCACTAGTAGGAGTGAGAAAAACATCACGGGGTGGTGCGCATTGTATGGGTGTGTGTTACATTACATTCACTAGTAGGAGTGAGAAGAACATCACGGGGTGGTGCGCATTGTATGGGTGTGTGTTACATTACATTCACTAGTAGGAGTGAGAAAAACACGGGGTGGTGCGCATTGTATGGGTGTGTGTTACATTACATTCACTAGTAGGAGTGAGAAAAACATCACGGGGTGGTGCGCATTGTATGGGTGTGTGTTACATTACATTCACTAGTAGGAGTGAGAAAAACATCACGGGGAGGTGCGCATTGTATGGGTGTCTGTTACATTAGATTCACTAGTAGAAGTGAGAAAATCATCACGGGGTGGTGCGCATTGTATGGGTGTGTGTTACATTACATTCACTAGTAGGAGTGAGAAAAACATCACGGGGTGGTGCGCATTGTATGGGTGTGTGTTACACTACATTCACTACTAGCAGTGAGAAAAACATCACGAGGTGGTGCGCATTGTATGGGTGTGTGTTACACTACATTCACTAGTAGGAGTGAGAAAAACATCACGGGGTGGTGCGCATTGTATGTGTGTGTGTTACATTACATTCACTAGTAGGAGTGAGAAAAACATCACGGGGTGGTGCGCATTGTATGGGTGTGTGTTACATTACATTCACTAGTAGGAGTGAGAAAAACATCACGGGGTTGTGCGCATTGTATGGGTGTGTGTTACATTACATTCACTAGTAGGAGTGAGAAAAACATCACGGGGTGGTGTGCATTGTATGGGTGTGTGTTACATTACATTCACTAGTAGGAGTGATTGAAACATCACGGGGTGGTGCGCATTGTATGGGTGTGCGTTACATTACATTCACTAGTAGGAGTGAGAGAAACATCACGAGGTGGTGCGCATTGTATGGGTGTGTGTTACATTACATTCACTAGTAGGAGTGAGAGAAACATCACGGGGTGGTGCGCATTGTATGGGTGTGCGTTACCTTACATTCACTAGTAGGAGTGAGAAAAACATCACGGGGTGGTGCGCATTGTATGGGTGTGTGTTACATTACATTCACTAGTAGGAGTGAGAAAAACATCACAGGGTGGTGCGCATTGTATGGGTGTGTGTTACACTACATTCACTACTAGGAGTGAGAAAAACATCACGGGGTGGTGCGCATTGTATGGGTGTGTGTTACACTACATTCACTACTAGCAGTGAGAAAAACATCACGGGGTGGTGCGCATTGTATGGGTGTGTGTTACACTACATTCACTAGTAGGAGTGAGAAAAACATCACGGGGTGGTGCGCATTGTATGGGTGTGTGTTACATTACATTCACTAGTAGGAGTGAGAAAAACATCACAGGGTGGTGCGCATTGTATGGGTGTGTGTTACATTACATTCACCAGTAGGAGTGAGAAAAACATCACGGGGTGGTGCGCATTGTATGGGTGTGTGTTACATTACATTCACTAGTAGGAGTGAGAAAATTATCACGGGGTGGTGCACATTGTATGGGTGCGTGTTACATTACATTCACTAGTAGGAGTGAGAAAATTATCACGGGGTGGTGCGCATTGTATGGGTGTGTGTTACATTAGATTCACTAGTAGGAGTGAGAGAAACATCACGGGGTGGTGCGCATTGTATGGGTGTGTGTTACATTAGATTCACTAGTAGGTGTGAGAGAAACATCACGGGGTGGTGCGCATTGTATGGGTGTGCGTTACATTACATTCACTAGTAGGAGTGAGAAAAACATCACGGGGTGGTGCGCATTGTATTGGTGTGTGTTACATTAGATTCACTAGTAGGAGTGAGAAAAACATCACGGGGTGGTGCGCATTGTATGGGTGTGTGTTACATTACATTCACTAGTAGCAGTGAGAAAAACATCACGGGGTGGTGCGCATTGTATGGGTGTGTGTTACATTAGATTCACTAGTAGGAGTGAAAAAACATCACGGGGTTGTGCGCATTGTATGGGTGTGTGTTACATTGCATTCACTAGTAGGAGTGAGAAAAACATCACGGGGTGGTGCGCATTTTATGGGTGTGTGTTACATTACATTCACTAGTAGGAGTGAGAAAAACATCACGGGGTGGTGCGCATTGTATGGGTGTGTGTTACATTACATTCACTAGTAGGAGTGAGAAAAACATCACGGGGTGGTGCGCATTGTATGGGTGTGTGTTACATTACATTCACTAGTAGGAGTGAGAAAAACATCACGGGGTGGTGCGCATTGTATGGGTGAGTGTTACATTACATTCACTAGTAGGAGTGAGAAAAACATCACGGGGTGGTGCGCATTGTATGGGTGTGTGTTACATTACATTCACTAGTAGGAGCGAGAAAAACATCACGGGGTGGTGCGCATTGTATGGTTGTGTGTTACATTACATTCACTAGTAGGAGTGAGAAAAACATCACGGGGTGGTGCGCATTGTATGGGTGTGTGTTACATTACATTCACTAGTAGGAGTGAGAAAAACATCACGGGGTGATGCGCATTGTATGGGTGTGTGTTACATTACATTCACTAGTAGGAGTGAGAAAAACATCACGGGGTGGTGCGCATTGTATGGGTGTGTGTTACATTACATTCACTAGTAGGAGTGAGAAAAACATCACGGGGTGGGGCGCATTGTATGGGTGTTTGTTACATTAGATTCACTAGTAGGAGTGAGAAAATCATCACGGGGTGGTGCGCATTGTATGGTGTGTGTTACATTACATTCACTAGTAGGAGTGAGAAAAACATCACGGGGTGGTGCGCATTGTATGGGTGTGTGTTACACTACATTCACTACTAGCAGTGAGAAAAACATCACGGGGTGGTGCGCATTGTATGGGTGTGTGTTACACTACATTCACTAGTAGGAGTGAGAAAAACATCACGGGGTGGTGCGCATTGTATGGGTGTGTGTTACATTACATTCACTAGTAGGAGTGAGAAAAACATCACGGGCTGGTGCGCATTGTATGGGTGTGTGTTACATTACATTCACTAGTAGGAGTGAGAAAAACATCACGGGGTGGTGCACATTGTATGGGTGTGTGTTACATTACATTCACTAGTAGGAGTGAGAGAAACATCACGGGGTGGTGCGCATTTTATGGGTGTGCGTTACATTACATTCACTAGTAGGAGTGAGAGAAACATCACGGGGTGGTGCGCATTGTATGGGTGTGCGTTACATTACAATCACTAGTAGGAGTGAGAAAAACATCACGGGGTGGTGCGCATTGTATGGGTGTGCGTTACATTACATTCACTAGTAGCAGTGAGAAAAACATCACGGGGTGGTGCGCATTGTATGGGTGTGTGTTACATTAGATTCACTAGGAGGAGTGAGAAAAACATCACGGGGTGGTGCGCATTGTATGGGTGTGTGTTACATTAGATTCACTAGTAGGAGTGAGAAAAACATCACGGGGTGGTGCGCGTTGTATGGGTGTGTGTTACATTACATTCACTAGTAGCAGTGAGAAAAACATCACGGGGTGGTGCGCATTGTATAGGTGTGCGTTACATTACATTCACTAGTAGGAGTGAGAAAAACATCACGGGGTGGTGCGCATTGTATGGGTGTGCGTTACATTACATTCACTATTAGCCGTGAGAAAAACATCACGGGGTGGTGCGCATTGTATGGGTGTGCGTTACATTACATTCACAAGTAGGAGTGAGAAAAACATCAGGGGGTGGTGCGCATTGTATGGGTGTGTTACATTACATTCACTAGTAGGAGTGAGAAAAACATCACGGCGTGGTGCGCATTGTATGGGTGTGTGTTACATTACATTCACTAGTAGGAGTGAGAAAAACATCACGGGGTGGTACGCATTGTATGGGTGTGTGTTACATTACATTCACTAGTAGGAGTGAGAAAAACATCACGGGGTGGTGCGCATTGTATGGGTGTGTGTTACATTACATTCACTAGTAGGAGTGAGAAAAACATCACGGGGTGGTGCGCATTGTATGGGTGTGTGTTACATTAGATTCACTAGTAGGAGTGAGAAAAACATCACGGGGTGGTGCGCATTGTATGGGTGTGTGTTACATTACATTTACTAGTAGGAGTGAGAAAAACATCACGGGGTGGTATGCATTGTATGGGTGTGTGTTACACTACATTCACTACTAGCAGTGAGAAAAACATCACGGGGTGGTGCGAATTGTATGGGTGTGTGTTACACTACATTCACTAGTAGGAGTGAGAAAAACATCACGGGGTGGTGCGCATTGTATGGGTGTGTGTTACATTAGATTCACTAGTAGGAGTGAGAAAAACATCACGGGGTGGTGCGCATTGTATGGGTGTGTGTTACATTACATTCACTAGTAGGAGTGAGAAAAACATCACGGGGTGGTGCGCATTGTATGGGTGTGTGTTACATTACATTCACTAGTAGGAGTGAGAAAAACATCACGGGGTGGTGCGCATTGTATGGGTGTGCGTTACATTACATTCACTAGTAGGAGTGAGAGAAACATCACGGGGTGGTGCGCATTGTATGGGTGTGCGTTACATTACATTCACTAGTAGGAGTGAGAGAAACATCACGGGGTGGTGCGCATTGTATGGGTGTGTGTTACATTACATTCACTAGTAGGAGTGAGAGAAACATCACGGGGTGGTGCGCATTGTATGGGTGTGCGTTATCTTACATTCACTAGTAGGAGTGAGAAAAACATCACGGGGTGGTGCGCATTGTATGGGTGTGTGTTACATTACATTCACTAGTAGGAGTGATAAAAACATCACGGTGTGGTGCGCATTGTATGGGTGTGTGTTACACTACATTCACTACTAGGAGTGAGAAAAACATCACGGGGTGGTGCGCATTGTATGGGTTTGTGTTACACTACATTCACTACTAGCAGTGAGAAAAACATCACGGGGTGGTGCGCATTGTATGGGTGTGTGTTACACTACATTCACTAGTAGGAGTGAGAAAAACATCACGGGGTGGTGCGCATTGTATGGGTGTGTGTTACATTACATTCACTAGTAGGAGTGAGAAAAACATCACGGTGTGGTGCGCATTGTATGGGTGTGAGTTACATTACATTCACTAGTAGGAGTGAGAAAAACATCACGGGGTGGTGCGCATTGTATGGGTGTGCGTTACATTACATTCACTAGTAGCAGTGAGAAAAACATCACGGGGTGGTGCGCATTGTATGGGTGTGCGTTACATTACATTCACTAGTAGGAGTGAGAAAAACATCACGGGGTGGTGCGCATTGTATGGGTGTGTGTTACATTAGATTCAGTGGTAGGAGTGAGAAAAACATCACGGGGTGGTGCGCATTGTATGGGTGTGCGTTACATTACATTCACTATTAGCAGTGAGAAAAACATCACGGAGTGGTGCGCATTGTATGGGTGTGCGTTACATTACATTCACAAGTAGGAGTGAGAAAAACATCAGGGGGTGGTGCGCATTGTATGGGTGTGTTACATTACATTCACTAGAAGGAGTGAGAAAAACATCACGGCGTGGTGCGCATTGTATGGGTGTGTGTTACATTACATTCACTAGTAGGAGTGAGAAAAACATCACGGGGTGGTACGCATTGTATGGGTGTGTGGTACATTACATTCACTAGTAGGAGTGAGAAAAACATCACAGGGTGGTGCGCATTGTATGGGTGTGTGTTACATTACATTCACTAGTAGGAGTGAGAAAAACATCACGGGGTGGTTCGCATTGTATGGCTGTGTGTTACATTAGATTCACTAGTAGGAGTGAGAAAAACATCACGGGGTGGTGCGCATTGTATGGGTGTGTGTTACATTACATTCACTAGTAGGAGTGAGAAAAACATCACGGGGTGGTGCGCATTGTATGGGTGTGTGTTACATTACATTCACTAGTAGCAGTGAGAAAAACATCACGGTGTGGTGCGCATTGTATGGGTGTGTGTTACATTAGATTCACTAGTAGGAGTGAAAAAACATCACGGGGTTGTGCGCATTGTATGGGTGTGTGTTACATTGCATTCACTAGTAGGAGTGAGAAAAACATCACGGGGTGGTGCGCATTTTATGGGTGTGTGTTACATTACATTCACTAGTAGGAGTGAGAAAAACATCACGGGGTGGTGCGCATTGTATGGGTGTGTGTTACATTACATTCACTAGTAGGAGTGAGAAAAACATCACGGGGTGGTGCGCATTGTATGGGTGTGTGTTACATTACATTCACTAGTAGGAGTGAGAAAAACATCACGGGGTGGTGCGCATTGTATGGGTGTGTGTTACATTACATTCACTAGTAGGAGGGAGAAAAACATCACGGGGTGGTGCGCATTGTATGGGTGTGTGTTACATTACATTCACTAGTAGGAGTGAGAAAAACATCACGGGGAGGTGCGCATTGTATGGGTGTTTGTTACATTAGATTCACTAGTAGAAGTGAGAAAATCATCACGGGGTGGTGCGCATTGTATGGGTGTGTGTTACATTACATTCACTAGTAGGAGTGAGAAAAACATCACGGGGTGGTGTGCATTGTATGGGTGTGTGTTACACTACATTCACTACTAGCAGTGAGAAAAACATCACGGGGTGGTGCGAATTGTATGGGTGTGTGTTACACTACATTCACTAGTAGGAGTGAGAAAAACATCACGGGGTGGTGCGCATTGTATGGGTGTGTGTTACATTAGATTCACTAGTAGGAGTGAGAAAAACATCACGGGGTGGTGCGCATTGTATGGGTGTGTGTTACATTACATTCACTAGAAGGAGTGAGAAAAACATCACGGGGTGGTGCGCATTGTATGGGTGTGTGTTACATTCCATTCACTAGTAGGAGTGAGAAAAACATCACGGGGTGGTGCGCATTGTATGGGTGTGCGTTACATTACATTCACTAGTAGGAGTGAGAGAAACATCACGGGGTGGTGCGCATTGTATGGGTGTGCGTTACATTACATTCACTAGTAGGAGTGAGAGAAACATCACGGGGTGGTGCGCATTGTATGGGTGTGTGTTACATTACATTCACTAGTAGGAGTGAGAGAAACATCACGGGGTGGTGCGCATTGTATGGGTGTGCGTTATCTTACATTCACTAGTAGGAGTGAGAAAAACATCACGGGGTGGTGCGCATTGTATGGGTGTGTGTTACATTACATTCACTAGTAGGAGTGAGAAAAACATCACGGTGTGGTGCGCATTGTATGGGTGTGTGTTACACTACATTCACTACTAGGAGTGAGAAAAACATCACGGGGTGGTGCGCATTGTATGGGTTTGTGTTACACTACATTCACTACTAGCAGTGAGAAAAACATCACGGGGTGGTGCGCATTGTATGGGTGTGTGTTACACTACATTCACTAGTAGGAGTGAGAAAAACATCACGGGGTGGTGCGCATTGTATGGGTGTGTGTTACATTACATTCACTAGTAGGAGTGAGAAAAACATCACGGGGTGGTGCGCATTGTATGGGTGTGAGTTACATTACATTCGCTAGTAGGAGTGAGAAAAACATCACGGGGTGGTGCGCATTGTATGGGTGTGCGTTACATTACATTCACTAGTAGCAGTGAGAAAAACATCACGGGGTGGTGCGCATTGTATGGGTGTGCGTTACATTACATTCACTAGTAGGAGTGAGAAAAACATCATGGGGTGGTGCGCATTGTATGGGTGTGTGTTACATTAGATTCAGTGGTAGGAGTGAGAAAAACATCACGGGGTGGTGCGCATTGTATGGGTGTGTGTTACATTAGATTCACTAGTAGGAGTGACAAAAACATCACGGGGTGGTGCGCATTGTATGGGTGTGTGTTACATTAGATTCACTAGTAGGAGTGAAAAAACATCACGGGGTGGTGCGCATTGTATGGGTGTGCGTTACATTACATTCACTAGTAGCAGTGAGAAAAACATCACGGGGTGGTGCGCATTGTATGGGTGTGCGTTACATTACATTCACTAGTAGGAGTGAGAAAAACATCACGGGGTGGTGCGCATTGTATGGGTGTGCGTTACATTACATTCACTATTAGCAGTGAGAAAAACATCACGGGGTGGTGCGCATTGTATGGGTGTGCGTTACATTACATTCACTAGTAGGAGTGAGAAAAACATCAGGGGGTGGTGCGCATTGTATGGGTGTGTTACATTACATTCAGTAGTAGGAGTGAGAAAAACATCACATCGTGGTGCGCATTGTATGGGTGTGTGTTACATTACATTCACTAGTAGGAGTGAGAAAAACATCACGGGGTGGTACGCATTGTATGGGTGTGTGTTACATTACATTCACTAGTAGGAGTGAGAAAAACATCACGGGGTGGTGCACATTGTATGGGTGTGTGTTACATTACATTCACTAGTAGGAGTGAGAAAAACATCACGGGGTGGTGCGCATTGTATGGGAAGTGTTACATTAGATTCACTAGTAGGAGTGAGAAAAACATCACGGGGTGGTGCGCATTGTATGAGTGTGTGTTACATTACATTCACTAGTAGGAGTGAGAAAAACATCACGGGGTGGTGCGCATTGTATGGGTGTGTGTTACATTACATTCACTAGTAGCAGTGAGAAAAACATCACGGGGTGGTGCGCATTGTATGGGTGTGTGTTACATTAGATTCACTAGTAGGAGTGAAAAAACATCACGGGGTGGTGCGCATTGTATGGGTGTGTGTTACATTGCATTCACTAGTAGGAGTGAGAAAAACATCACGGGGTGGTGCGCATTTTATGGGTGTGTGTTACATTACATTCACTAGTAGGAGTGAGAAAAACATCACGGGGTGGTGCGCATTGTATGGGTGTGTGTTACATTACATTCACTAGTAGGAGTGAGAAAAACATCACGGGGTGGTGCGCATTGTATGGGTGTGTGTTACATTACATTCACTAGTAGGAGTGAGAAAAACATCACGGGGTGGTGCGCATTGTATGGGTGTGTGTTACATTACATTCACTAGTAGGAGTGAGAAAAACATCACGGGGTGGTGCGCATTGTATGGGTGTGTGTTACATTACATTCACTAGTAGGAGGGAGAAAAACATCACGGGGTGGTGCGCATTGTATGGGTGTGTGTTACATTACATTCACTAGTAGGAGTGAGAAAAACATCACGGGGAGGTGCGCATTGTATGGGTGTTTGTTACATTAGATTCACTAGTAGAAGTGAGAAAATCATCACGGGGTGGTGCGAATTGTATGGGTGTGTGTTACACTACATTCACTAGTAGGAGTGAGAAAAACATCACGGGGTGGTGCGCATTGTATGGGTGTGTGTTACATTAGATTCACTAGTAGGAGTGAGAAAAACATCACGGGGTGGTGCGCATTGTATGGGTGTGTGTTACATTACATTCACTAGTAGGAGTGAGAAAAACATCACGGGGTGGTGCGCATTGTATGGGTGTGTGTTACATTAAATTCACTAGTAGGAGTGAGAAAAACATCACGGGGTGGTGCGCATTGTATGGGTGTGCGTTACATTACATTCACTAGTAGGAGTGAGAGAAACATCACGGGGTGGTGCGCATTGTATGGGTGTGCGTTACATTACATTCACTAGTAGGAGTGAGAGAAACATCACGGGGTGGTGCGCATTGTATGGGTGTGTGTTACATTACATTCACTAGTAGGAGTGAGAGAAACATCACGGGGTGGTGCGCATTGTATGGGTGTGCGTTATCTTACATTCACTAGTAGGAGTGAGAAAAACATCACGGGGTGGTGCGCATTGTATGGGTGTGTGTTACATTACATTCACTAGTAGGAGTGAGAAAAACATCACGGTGTGGTGCGCATTGTATGGGTGTGTGTTACACTACATTCACTACTAGGAGTGAGAAAAACATCACGGGGTGGTGCGCATTGTATGGGTGTGTGTTACATTACATTCACTAGTAGGAGTGAGAAAAACATCACGGTGTGGTGCGCATTGTATGGGTGTGTGTTACACTACATTCACTACTAGGAGTGTGAAAAACATCACGGGGTGGTGCGCATTGTATGGGTTTGTGTTACACTACATTCACTACTAGCAGTGAGAAAAACATCACGGGGTGGTGCGCATTGTATGGGTGTGTGTTACACTACATTCACTAGTAGGAGTGAGAAAAACATCACGGGGTGGTGCGCATTGTATGGGTGTGCGTTACATTACATTCACTAGTAGGAGTGAGAAAAACATCACGGGGTGGTGCGCATTGTATGGGTGTGCGTTACATTACATTCACTATTAGCAGTGAGAAAAACATCACGGGGTGGTGTGCATTGTATGGGTGTGCGTTACATTAGATTCACTAGTAGGAGTGAGAAAAACATCAGGGGGTGGTGCACATTGTATGGATGTGTTACATTACATTCACTAGTAGGAGTGAGAAAAACATCACGGGGTGGTGCGCATTGTATGGGTGTGTGTTACATTACATTCACTAGTAGGAGTGAGAAAAACATCACGGGGTGGTACGCATTGTATGGGTGTGTGTTACATTACATTCACTAGTAGGAGTGAGAAAAACATCACGGGGTGGTGCGCATTGTATGGGTGTGTGTTACATTAGATACACTAGTAGGAGTGAGAAAAACATCACGGGGTGGTGCGCATTGTATGGGTGTGCGTTAAATTAGATTCACTAGTAGGAGTGAAAAAACATCACGGGGTGGTGCGCATTGTATGGGTGTGCGTTACATTACATTCACTAGTAGCAGTGAGAAAAACATCACGGGGTGGTGCGCATTGTATGGGTGTGCGTTACATTACATTCACTAGTAGGAGTGAGAAAAACATCACGGGGTGGTGCGCATTGTATGGGTGTGCGTTACATTAGATTCACTGGTAGGAGTGAGAAAAACATCACGGGGTGGTGCGCATTGTATGGGTGTGTGTTACATTAGATTCACTAGTAGGAGTGACAAAAACATCACGGGGTGGTGCGCATTGTATGGGTGTGTGTTACATTAGATTCACTAGTAGGAGTGAAAAAACATCACGGGGTGGTGCGCATTGTATGGGTGTGCGTTACATTACATTCACTAGTAGCAGTGAGAAAAACATCACGGGGTGGTGCGCATTGTATGGGTGTGCGTTACATTACATTCACTAGTAGGAGTGCGAAAAACATCACGGGGTGGTGCGCATTGTATGGGTGTGCGTTACATTACATTCACTATTAGCAGTGAGAAAAACATCACGGGGTGGTGCGCATTGTATGGGTGTGCGTTACATTACATTCACTAGTAGGAGTGAGAAAAACATCAGGGGGTGGTGCGCATTGTATGGGTGTGTTACATTACATTCACTAGTAGGAGTGAGAAAAACATCACGGCGTGGTGCGCATTGTATGGGTGTGTGTTACATTACATTCACTAGTAGGAGTGAGCAAAACATCACGGGGTGGTACGCATTGTATGGGTGTGTGTTACATTACATTCACTAGTAGGAGTGAGAAAAACATCACGGGGTGGTGCGCATTGTATCGGTGTGTGTTACATTACATTCACTAGTAGGAGTGAGAAAAACATCACGGGGTGGTGCGCATTGTATGGGTGTGTGTTACATTAGATTCACTAGTAGGAGTGAGAAAAACATCACGGGGTGGTGCGCATTGTATGGGTGTGTGTTACATTAGATTCACTAGTAGGAGTGAGAAAAACATCACGGGGTGGTGCGCATTGTATGGGTGTGTGTTACATTAGATTCACTAGTAGCAGTGAGAAAAACATCACGGGGTGGTGCGCATTGTATGGGTGTGTGTTACATTAGATTCACTAGTAGGAGTGAAAATACATCACGGGGTTGTGCGCATTGTATGGGTGTGTGTTACATTGCATTCACTAGTAGGAGTGAGAAAAACATCACGGGGTGGTGCGCATTTTGTGGGTGTGTGTTACAATACATTCACTAGTAGGAGTGAGAAAAACATCACGGGGTGGTGTGCATTGTATGGGTGTGTGTTACATTACATTCACTAGTAGGAGTGAGAAAAACATCACGGGGTGGTGCGCATTGTATGGGTGTGTGTTACATTACATTCACTAGTAGGAGTGAGAAAAACATCACGGGGTGGTGCGCATTGTATGGGTGTGTGTTACATTACATTCACTAGTAGGAGTGAGAAAAACATCACGGGGTGGTGCGCATTGTATGGGTGTGTGTTACATTACATTCACTAGTAGGAGTGAGAAAAACATCACGGGGAGGTGCGCATTGTATGGGTGTTTGTTACATTAGATTCACTAGTAGAAGTGAGAAAATCATCACGGGGTGGTGCGCATTGTATGGGTGTGTGTTACATTACATTCACTAGTAGGAGTGAGAAAAACATCACGGGGTGGTGCGCATTGTATGGGTGTGTTACATTACATTCACTAGTAGGAGTGAGAAAAACATCACGGGGTGGTGCGCATTGTATGGGTGTGTGTTACATTACATTCACTAGTAGGAGGGAGAAAAACATCACGGGGTGGTACGCATTGTATGGGTGTGTGTTACATTACATTCACTAGTAGGAGTGAGAAAAACATCACGGGGTGGTGCGCATTGTATGGGTGTGTGTTACATTACATTTACTAGTAGGAGTGAGAAAAACATCACGGGGTGGTGCGCATTGTATGGGTGTGTGTTACATTAGATTCACTATAGGAGTGAGAAAAACATCACGGGGTGGTGCGCATTGTATGGGTGTGTGTTACATTACATTCACTAGTAGGAGCGAGAAAAACATCACGGGGTGGTGCGCATTGTATGGGTGAGTGTTACATTACATTCACTAGTAGGAGCGAGAAAAACATCACGGGGTGGTGCGCATTGTATGGGTGTGTGTTACATTACATTCACTAGTAGGAGTGAGAAAAACATCACGGGGTGGTGCGCATTGTATGGGTGAGTGTTACATTACATTCACTAGTAGGAGCGAGAAAAACATCACGGGGTGGTGCGCATTGTATGGGTGTGTGTTACATTACATTCACTAGTAGGAGCGAGAAAAACATCACGGGGTGGTGCGCATTGTATGGGTGTGTGTTACATTACATTCACTAGTAGGAGCGAGAAAAACATCACGGGGTGGTGCGCATTGTATGGGTGTGTGTTACATTACATTCACTAGTAGGAGTGAGAAAAACATCACGGGGTGGTGCGCATTGTATGGGTGTGTGTTACATTACATTCACTAGTAGGAGTGAGAAAAACATCACGGGGTGGTGCGCATTGTATGGGTGTGTGTTACATTACATTCACTAGTAGGAGTGAGAAAAACATCACGGGGTGGTGCGCATTGTATGGGTGTTTGTTACATTAGATTCACTAGTAGGAGTGAGAAAATCATCACGGGGTGGTGCGCATTGTATAGGTGTGTGTTACATTACATTCACTAGTAGCAGTGAGAAAAACATCACGGGGTGGTGCGCATTGTATGGGTGTGTGTTACACTACATTCACTACTAGCAGTGAGAAAAACATCATGGGGTGGTGCGCATTGTATGGGTGTGTGTTACACTACATTCACTAGTAGGAGTGAGAAAAACATCACGGGGTGGTGCGCATTGTATGGGTGTGTGTTACATTACATTCACTAGTAGGAGTGAGAAAAACATCACGGGGTGGTGCGCATTGTATGGGTGTGTGTTACATTACATTCACTAGTACGAGTGAGAAAAACATCACGGGGTGGTGCGCATTTTATGGGTGTGCGTTACATTACATTCACTAGTAGGAGTGAGAGAAACATCACGGGGTGGTGCGCATTGTATGGGTGTGCGTTACATTACATTCACTAGTAGCAGTGAGAAAAACATCACGGGGTGGTGCGCATTGTATGGGTGTGCGTTACATTACATTCACTAGTAGGAGTGAGAAAAACATCACGGGGTGGTGCGCATTGTATGGGTGTGTGTTACATTAGATTCACTAGTAGGAGTGAGAAAAACATCACGGGGTGGTGCGCATTGTATGGGTGTGTGTTACATTAGATACACTAGTAGGAGTGAGAAAAACATCACGGGGTGGTGCGCATTGTATGGGTGTGCGTTACATTAGATTCACTAGTAGGAGTGAAAAAACATCACGGGGTGGTGCGCATTGTATGGGTGTGCGTTACATTACATTCACTAGTAGCAGTGAGAAAAACATCACGGGGTGGTGCGCATTGTATGGGTGTGCGTTACATTACATTCACTAGTAGGAGTGAGAAAAACATCACGGGGTGGTGCGCATTGTATGGGTGTGTGTTACATTACATTCACTAGTAGGAGTGAGAAAAACATCACGGGTTGGTGCGCATTGTATGGGTGTGTGTTACATTACATTCACTAGTAGGAGTGAGAAAAACATCACGGGGTGGTGCGCATTGTATGGGTGTGTGTTACATTACATTCACTAGTAGGAGTGAGAAAAACATCACGGGGTGGTGCGCATTGTATGGGTGTGTGTTACATTACATTCACTAGTAGGAGTGAGAAAAACATCACGGGGTGGTGCGCATTGTATGGGTGTGTGTTACATTACATTCACTATTAGGAGTGAGAGAAACATCACGGGGTGGTGCGCATTGTATGGGTGTGCGTTACATTACATTCACTAGTAGGAGTGAGAGAAACATCACGGGGTGGTGCGCATTGTATGGGTGTGTGTTACATTACATTCACTACTAGGAGTGAGAGAAACATCACGGGGTGGTGCGCATTGTATGGGTGTGCGTTACCTTACATTCACTAGTAGGAGTGAGAAAAACATCACGGGGTGGTGCGCATTGTATGGGTGTGTGTTACATTACATTCACTAGTAGGAGTGAGAAAAACATCACGGTGTGGTGCGCATTGTATGGGTGTGTGTTACACTACATTCACTACTAGGAGTGAGAAAAACATCACGGGGTGGTGCGCATTGTATGGGTTTGTGTTACACTACATTCACTACTAGCAGTGAGAAAAACATCACGGGGTGGTGCGCATTGTATGGGTGTGTGTTACACTACATTCACTAGTAGGAGTGAGAAAAACATCACGGGGTGGTGCGCATTGTATGGGTGTGTGTTACATTACATTCACTAGTAGGAGTGAGAAAAACATCACGGGGTGGTGCGCATTGTATGGGTGTGTGTTACATTACATTCACTAGTAGGAGTGAGAAAAACATCACGGGGTGGTGCGCATTGTATGGGTGTGTGTTACATTACATTCACTAGTAGGAGTGAGAAAATTATCACGGGGTGGTGCGCATTGTATGGGTCCGTGTTACATTACATTCACTAGTAGGAGTGAGAAAATTATCACGGGGTGGTGCGCATTGTATGGGTGTGTGTTACATTAGATTCACTAGTAGGAGTGAGAAAAACATCACGGGGTGGTGCGCATTGTATGGGTGTGTGTTACATTAGATTCACTAGTAGGAGTGAGAGAAACATCACGGGGTGGTGCGCATTTTATGGGTGTGCGTTACATTACATTCACTAGTAGGAGTGAGAAAAACATCACGGGGTGGTGCGCATTGTATGGGTGTGCGTTACATTACATTCACTATTAGCAGTGAGAAAAACATCACGGGGTGGTGCGCATTGTATGGGTGTGCGTTACATTACATTCACTAGTAGGAGTGAGAAAAACATCAGGGGGTGGTGCGCATTGTATGGGTGTGTTACATTACATTCACTATTAGGAGTGAGAAAAACATCACGGTTAGGTGCGCATTGTATGGGTGTGTGTTACATTACATTCACTAGTAGGAGTGAGAAAAACATCACGGGGTGGTGCGCATTGTATGGGTGTGCGTTACATTAGATTCACTAGTAGGAGTGAGAAAAACATCACGGGGTGGTGCGCATTGTATGGGTGTGCGTTACATTACATTCACTAGTAGCAGTGAGAAAAACATCACGGTGTGGTGCGCATTGTATGGGTGTGCGTTACATTACATTCACTAGTAGGAGTGAGAAAAACATCACGGGGTGGTGCGCATTGTATGGGTGTGCGTTACATTAGATTCACTAGTAGGAGTGAGAAAAACATCACGGGGTGGTGCGCATTGTATGGGTGTGTGTTACATTAGATTCACTAGTAGGAGTGAGAAAAACATCACGGGGTGGTGCGCATTGTATGGGTGTGTGTTACATTACATTCACTAGTAGCAGTGAGAAAAACATCACGGGGTGGTGCGCATTGTATGGGTGTGTGTTACATTAGATTCACTAGTAGGAGTGAAAAAACATCACGGGGTTGTGCGCATTGTATGGGTGTGTGTTACATTGCATTCACTAGTAGGAGTGAGAAAAACATCACGGGGTGGTGCGCATTTTATGGGTGTGTGTTACATTAGATTCACTAGTAGGAGTGAGAAAAACATCACGGGGTGGTGCGCATTGTATGGGTGTGTGTTACATTACATTCACTAGTAGGAGTGAGAAAAACATCACGGGGTGGTGCGCATTGTATGGGTGTGTGTTACATTAGATTCACTAGTAGGAGTGAGAAAAACATCACGGGGTGGTGCGCATTGTATGGGTGTGTGTTACATTACATTCACTAGTAGGAGTGAGAAAACATCACGGGGTGGTGCGCATTGTATGGGTGTGTGTTACATTACATTCACTAGTAGCAGTGAGAAAAACATCACGGGGTGGTGCGCATTGTATGGGTGTGTGTTACATTAGATTCACTAGTAGGAGTGAAAAAACATCACGGGGTTGTGCGCATTGTATGGGTGTGTGTTACATTGTGTTCACTAGTAGGAGTGAGAAAAACATCACGGGGTGGTGCGCATTTTATGGGTGTGTGTTACATTACATTCACTACTAGGAGTGAGAGAAACATCACGGGGTGGTGCGCATTGTATGGGTGTGCGTTACCTTACATTCACTAGTAGGAGTGAGAAAAACATCACGGGGTGGTGCGCATTGTATGGGTGTGTGTTACATTACATTCACTAGTAGGAGTGAGAAAAACATCACGGTGTGGTGCGCATTGTATGGGTGTGTGTTACACTACATTCACTACTAGGAATGAGAAAAACATCACGGGGTGGTGCGCATTGTATGGGTTTGTGTTACACTACATTCACTACTAGCAGTGAGAAAAACATCACGGGGTGGTGCGCATTGTATGGGTGTGTGTTACACTACATTCACTAGTAGGAGTGAGAAAAACATCACGGTGGGGTGCGCATTGTATGGGTGTGTGTTACATTACATACACTAGTAGGAGTGAGAAAAACATCACGGGGTGGTGCGCATTGTATGGGTGTGTGTTACATTACATTCACTAGTAGGAGTGAGAAAAACATCACGGGGTGGTGTGCATTGTATGGGTGTGTGTTACATTACATTCACTATTAGGAGTGAGAGAAACATCACGGGGTGGTGCGCATTGTATGGGTGTGCGTTACATTACATTCACTAGTAGGAGTGAGAGAAACATCACGGGGTGGTGCGCATTGTATGGGTGTGTGTTACATTACATTCACTACTAGGAGTGAGAGAAACATCACGGGGTGGTGCGCATTGTATGGGTGTGCGTTACCTTACATTCACTAGTAGGAGTGAGAAAAACATCACGGGGTGGTGCGCATTGTATGGGTGTGTGTTACATTACATTCACTAGTAGGAGTGAGAAAAACATCACGGTGTGGTGCGCATTGTATGGGTGTGTGTTACACTACATTCACTACTAGGAGTGAGAAAAACATCACGGGGTGGTGCGCATTGTATGGGTTTGTGTTACACTACATTCACTACTAGCAGTGAGAAAAACATCACGGGGTGGTGCGCATTGTATGGGTGTGTGTTACACTACATTCACTAGTAGGAGTGAGAAAAACATCACGGGGTGGTGCGCATTGTATGGGTGTGTGTTACATTACATTCACTAGTAGGAGTGAGAAAAACATCACGGGGTGGTGCGCATTGTATGGGTGTGTGTTACATTACATTCACTAGTAGGAGTGAGAAAAACATCACGGGGTGGTGCGCATTGTATGGGTGTGTGTTACATTACATTCACTAGTAGGAGTGAGAAAATTATCACGGGGTGGTGCGCATTGTATGGGTCCGTGTTACATTACATTCACTAGTAGGAGTGAGAAAATTATCACGGGGTGGTGCGCATTGTATGGGTGTGTGTTACATTAGATTCACTAGTAGGAGTGAGAAAAACATCACGGGGTGGTGCGCATTGTATGGGTGTGTGTTACATTAGATTCACTAGTAGGAGTGAGAGAAACATCACGGGGTGGTGCGCATTTTATGGGTGTGCGTTACATTACATTCACTAGTAGGAGTGAGAGAAACATCACGGGGTGGTGCGCATTGTATGGGTGTGCGTTACATTACATTCACTAGTAGGAGTGAGAAAAACATCACGGGGTGGTGCGCATTGTATGGGTGTGCGTTACATTACATTCACTATTAGCAGTGAGAAAAACATCACGGGGTGGTGCGCATTGTATGGGTGTGCGTTACATTACATTCACTAGTAGGAGTGAGAAAAACATCAGGGGGTGGTGCGCATTGTATGGGTGTGTTACATTACATTCACTATTAGGAGTGAGAAAAACATCACGGGGTGGTGCGCATTGTATGGGTGTGTGTTACATTACATTCACTAGTAGGAGTGAGAAAAACATCACGGGGTGGTGCGCATTGTATGGGTGTGTGTTACATTAGATTCACTAGTAGGAGTGAGAAAAACATCACGGGGTGGTGCGCATTGTATGGGTGTGTGTTACATTAGATTCACTAGTAGGAGTGAGAGAAACATCACGGGGTGGTGCGCATTTTATGGGTGTGCGTTACATTACATTCACTAGTAGGAGTGAGAGAAACATCACGGGGTGGTGCGCATTGTATGGGTGTGCGTTACATTACATTCACTAGTAGGAGTGAGAAAAACATCACGGGGTGGTGCGCATTGTATGGGTGTGCGTTACATTACATTCACTATTAGCAGTGAGAAAAACATCACGGGGTGGTGCGCATTGTATGGGTGTGCGTTACATTACATTCACTAGTAGGAGTGAGAAAAACATCAGGGGGTGGTGCGCATTGTATGGGTGTGTTACATTACATTCACTATTAGGAGTGAGAAAAACATCACGGTTAGGTGCGCATTGTATGGGTGTGTGTTACATTACATTCACTAGTAGGAGTGAGAAAAACATCACGGGGTGGTGCGCATTGTATGGGTGTGCGTTACATTAGATTCACTAGTAGGAGTGAGAAAAACATCACGGGGTGGTGCGCATTGTATGGGTGTGCGTTACATTACATTCACTAGTAGCAGTGAGAAAAACATCACGGTGTGGTGCGCATTGTATGGGTGTGCGTTACATTACATTCACTAGTAGGAGTGAGAAAAACATCACGGGGTGGTGCGCATTGTATGGGTGTGCGTTACATTAGATTCACTAGTAGGAGTGAGAAAAACATCACGGGGTGGTGCACATTGTATGGGTGTGTGTTACATTAGATTCACTAGTAGGAGTGAGAAAAACATCACGGGGTGGTGCGCATTGTATGGGTGTGTGTTACATTACATTCACTAGTAGCAGTGAGAAAAACATCACGGGGTGGTGCGCATTGTATGGGTGTGTGTTACATTAGATTCACTAGTAGGAGTGAAAAAACATCACGGGGTTGTGCGCATTGTATGGGTGTGTGTTACATTGCATTCACTAGTAGGAGTGAGAAAAACATCACGGGGTGGTGCGCATTTTATGGGTGTGTGTTACATTAGATTCACTAGTAGGAGTGAGAAAAACATCACGGGGTGGTGCGCATTGTATGGGTGTGTGTTACATTACATTCACTAGTAGGAGTGAGAAAAACATCACGGGGTGGTGCGCATTGTATGGGTGTGTGTTACATTAGATTCACTAGTAGGAGTGAGAAAAACATCACGGGGTGGTGCGCATTGTATGGGTGTGTGTTACATTACATTCACTAGTAGGAGTGAGAAAACATCACGGGGTGGTGCGCATTGTATGGGTGTGTGTTACATTACATTCACTAGTAGCAGTGAGAAAAACATCACGGGGTGGTGCGCATTGTATGGGTGTGTGTTACATTAGATTCACTAGTAGGAGTGAAAAAACATCACGGGGTTGTGCGCATTGTATGGGTGTGTGTTACATTGTGTTCACTAGTAGGAGTGAGAAAAACATCACGGGGTGGTGCGCATTTTATGGGTGTGTGTTACATTACATTCACTACTAGGAGTGAGAGAAACATCACGGGGTGGTGCGCATTGTATGGGTGTGCGTTACCTTACATTCACTAGTAGGAGTGAGAAAAACATCACGGGGTGGTGCGCATTGTATGGGTGTGTGTTACATTACATTCACTAGTAGGAGTGAGAAAAACATCACGGTGTGGTGCGCATTGTATGGGTGTGTGTTACACTACATTCACTACTAGGAATGAGAAAAACATCACGGGGTGGTGCGCATTGTATGGGTTTGTGTTACACTACATTCACTACTAGCAGTGAGAAAAACATCACGGGGTGGTGCGCATTGTATGGGTGTGTGTTACACTACATTCACTAGTAGGAGTGAGAAAAACATCACGGGGTGGTGCGCATTGTATGGGTGTGTGTTACATTACATACACTAGTAGGAGTGAGAAAAACATCACGGGGTGGTGCGCATTGTATGGGTGTGTGTTACATTACATTCACTAGTAGGAGTGAGAGAAACATCACGGGGTGGTGCGCATTGTATGGGTGTGCGTTACATTACATTCACTAGTAGGAGTGAGAAAAACATCACGGGGTGGTGCGCATTGTATGGGTGTGCGTTACATTACATTCACTATTAGCAGTGAGAAAAACATCACGGGGTGGTGCGCATTGTATGGGTGTGCGTTACATTACATTCACTAGTAGGAGTGAGAAAAACATCAGGGGGTGGTGTGCATTGTATGGGTGTGTTACATTACATTCACTATTAGGAGTGAGAAAAACATCACGGTTAGGTGCGCATTGTATGGGTGTGTGTTACATTACATTCACTAGTAGGAGTGAGAAAAACATCACGGGGTGGTACGCATTGTATGGGTGTGTGTTACATTACATTCACTAGTAGGAGTGAGAAAAACATCACGGGGTGGTGCGCATTGTATGGGTGTGTGTTACATTACATTCACTAGTAGGAGTGAGAAAAACATGACGGGGTGGTGCGCATTGTATGGGTGTGTGTTACATTAGATTCACTAGTAGGAGTGAGAAAAACATCACGGGGTGGTGCGCATTGTATGGGTGTGTGTTACATTAGATTCACTAGTAGGAGTGAGAAAAACATCACGGGGTGGTGCGCATTGTATGGGTGTGTGTTACATTACATTCACTAGTAGCAGTGAGAAAAACATCACGGGGTGGTGCGCATTGTATGGGTGTGTGTTACATTAGATTCACTAGTAGGAGTGAAAAAACATCACGGGGTTGTGCGCATTGTATGGGTGTGTGTTACATTGCATTCACTAGTAGGAGTGAGAAAAACATCACGGGGTGGTGCGCATTTTATGGGTGTGTGTTACATTAGATTCACTAGTAGGAGTGAGCAAAACATCACGGGGTGGTGCGCATTGTATGGGTGTGTGTTACATTACATTCACTAGTAGGAGTGAGAAAAACATCACGGGGTGGTGCGCATTGTATGGGTGTGTGTTACATTACATTCACTAGTAGGAGTGAGAAAAACATCACGGGGTGGTGCGCATTGTATGGGTGTGTGTTACATTACATTCACTAGTAGGAGTGAGAAAAACATCACGGGGTGGTGCGCATTGTATGGGAGTGTGTTACATTTCATTCACTAGTAGGAGTGAGAAAAACATCACGGGGTGGTGCGCATTGTATGGGTGTGTGTTACATTACATTCACTAGTAGGAGTGAGAAAAACATCACGGGGTGGTGCGCATTGTATGGGTGTGTGTTACATTACATTCACTAGTAGGAGTGAGAAAAACATCACGGGGTGGTGCGCATTGTATGGGTGTGTGTTACATTACATTCACTAGTAGGAGTGAGAAAAACATCACGGGGTGGTGCGCATTGTATGGGTGTTTGTTACATTAGATTCACTAGTAGGAGTGAGAAAATCATCACAGGGTGGTGCGCATTGTATGGGTGTGTGTTACATTACATTCACTAGTAGGAGTGAGAAAAACATCACGGGGTGGTGCGCATTGTATGGGTGTGTGTTACACTACATTCACTACTAGCAGTGAGAAAAACATCACGGGGTGGTGCGCATTGTATGGGTGTGTGTTACACTACATTCACTAGTAGGAGTGAGAAAAACATCACGGGGTGGTGCGCATTGTATGGGTGTGTGTTACATTACATTCACTAGTAGGAGTGAGAAAAACATCACGGGGTGGTGCGCATTGTATGGGTGTGTGTTACATTCCATTCACTAGTAGGAGTGAGAAAAACATCACGGGGTGGTGCGCATTGTATGGGTGTGTGTTACATTACATTCCCTAGTAGGAGTGAGAAAAACATCACGGGGTGGTGCACATTGTATCGTTGTGTGTTACATTACATTCACTAGTAGGAGTAAGAGAAACATCACGGAGTGGTGCGCATTTTATGGGTGTGCGTTACATTACATTCACTAGTAGGAGTGAGAGAAACATCACGGGGTGGTGCGCATTGTATGGGTGTGCGTTACATTACAATCACTAGTAGGAGTGAGAAAAACATCACGGGGTGGTGCGCATTGTATGGGTGTGCGTTACATTAGATTCACTAGTAGGAGTGAGAAAAACATCACGGGGTGGTGCGCATTGTATGGGTGTGTGTTACATTACATTCACTAGTAGGAGTGAGAAAACATCACGGTGTGGTGCGCATTGTATGGGTGTGTGTTACATTACATTCACTAGTAGCAGTGAGAAAAACATCACGGGGTGGTGCGCATTGTATGGGTGTGTGTTACATTAGATTCACTAGTAGGAGTGAAAAAACATCACGGTGTTGTGCGCATTGTATGGGTGTGTGTTACATTGCATTCACTAGTAGGAGTGAGAAAAACATCAAGGGGTGGTGCGCATTTTATGGGTGTGTGTTACATTACATTCACTAGTAGGAGTGAGAAAAACATCACGGGGTGGTGCGCATTGTATGGGTGTGTGTTACATTACATTCACTAGTAGGAGTGAGAAAAACATCACGGGGTGGTGCGCATTGTATGGGTGTGTGTTACATTACATTCACTAGTAGGAGTGAGAAAAACATCACGGGGTGGTGCGCATTGTATGGGTGTGTGTTACATTACATTCACTAGTAGGAGTGAGAAAAACATCACGGGGTGGTGCGCATTGTATGGGTGTGTGTTACATTACATTCACTAGTAGGAGTGAGAAAAACATCACGGGGTGGTGCGTATTGTATGGGTGTGTGTTACATTACATTCACTAGTAGGAGTGAGAAAAACATCACGGGGAGGTGCGCATTGTATGGGTGTTTGTTACATTAGATTCACTAGTAGAAGTGAGAAAATCATCACGGGGTGGTGCGCATTGTATGGGTGTGTGTTACATTACATTCACTAGTAGGAGTGAGAAAAACATCACGGGGTGGTGCGCATTGTATGGGTGTGTGTTACACTACATTCACTACTAGCAGTGAGAAAAACATCACGGGGTGGTGCGCATTGTATGGGTGTGTGTTACACTACATTCACTAGTAGGAGTGAGAAAAACATCACGGGGTGGTGCGCATTGTATGGGTGTGTGTTACATTACATTCACTAGTAGGAGTGAGAAAAACATCACGGGGTGGTGCGCATTGTATGGGTGTGTGTTACATTACATTCACTAGTAGGAGTGAGAAAAACATCACGGGGTGGTGCGCATTGTATGGGTGTGTGTTACATTACATTCACTAGTAGGAGTGAGAAAAACATCACGGGGTGGTGCGCATTGTATGGGTGTGTGTTACATTAGATTCACTAGTAGGAGTGAGAAAAACATCACGGGGTGGTGCGCATTGTATGGGTGTGTGTTACATTAGATTCACTAGTAGGAGTGAGAGAAACATCACGGGGTGGTGCGCATTTTATGGGTGTGCGTTACATTACATTCACTAGTAGGAGTGAGAGAAACATCACGGGGTGGTGCGCATTGTATGGGTGTGTTACATTACATTCACTATTAGGAGTGAGAAAAACATCACGGGGTGGTGCGCATTGTATGGGTTTGCGTTACATTACATTCACTAGTAGGAGTGAGAAAAACATCAGGGGGTGGTGCGCATTGTATGGGTGTGTTACATTACATTCACTATTAGGAGTGAGAAAAACATCACGGTTAGGTGCGCATTGTATGGGTGTGTGTTACATTACATTCACTAGTAGGAGTGAGAAAAACATCACGGGGTGGTGCGCATTGTATGGGTGTGCATTACATTAGATTCACTAGTAGGAGTGAGAAAAACATCACGGGGTGGTGCGCATTGTATGGGTGTGCGTTACATTACATTCACTAGTAGCAGTGAGAAAAACATCACGGTGTGGTGCGCATTGTATGGGTGTGCGTTACATTACATTCACTAGTAGGAGTGAGAAAAACATCACGGGGTGGTGCGCATTGTATGGGTGTGCGTTACATTAGATTCACTAGTAGGAGTGAGAAAAACATCACGGGGTGGTGCGCATTGTATGGGTGTGTGTTACATTACATTCACTAGTAGGAGTGAGAAAACATCACGGTGTGGTGCGCATTGTATGGGTGTGTGTTACATTACATTCACTAGTAGCAGTGAGAAAAACATCACGGGGTGGTGCGCATTGTATGGGTGTGTGTTACATTAGATTCACTAGTAGGAGTGAAAAAACATCACGGGGTTGTGCGCATTGTATGGGTGTGTGTTACATTGCATTCACTAGTAGGAGTGAGAAAAACATCACGGGGTGGTGCGCATTTTATGGGTGTGTGTTACATTAGATTCACTAGTAGGAGTGAGCAAAACATCACGGGGTGGTGCGCATTGTATCGGTGTGTGTTACATTACATTCACTAGTAGGAGTGAGAAAAACATCACGGGGTGGTGCGCATTGTATGGGTGTGTGTTACATTACATTCACTAGTAGGAGTGAGAAAAACATCACGGGGTGGTGCGCATTGTATGGGTGTGTGTTACATTACATTCACTAGTAGGAGTGAGAAAAACATCACGGGGTGGTGCGCATTGTATGGGTGTGTGTTACATTACATTCACTAGTAGGAGTGAGAAAATCATCACAGGGTGGTGCGCATTGTATGGGTGTGTGTTACATTACATTCACTAGTAGGAGTGACAAAAACATCACGGGGTGGTGCGCATTGTATGGGTGTGTGTTACACTACATTCACTACTAGCAGTGAGAAAAACATCACGGGGTGGTGCGCATTGTATGGGTGTGTGTTACACTACATTCACTAGTAGGAGTGAGAAAAACATCACGGGGTGGTGCGCATTGTATGGGTGTGTGTTACATTACATTCACTAGTAGGAGTGAGAAAAACATCACGGGGTGGTGCGCATTGTATGGGTGTGTGTTACATTCCATTCACTAGTAGGAGTGAGAAAAACATCACGGGGTGGTGCGCATTGTATGGGTGTGTGTTACATTACATTCACTAGTAGGAGTGAGAAAAACATCACGGGGTGGTGCACATTGTATCGTTGTGTGTTACATTACATTCACTAGTAGGAGTGAGAGAAACATCACGGAGTGGTGCGCATTTTATGGGTGTGCGTTACATTACATTCACTAGTAGGAGTGAGAGAAACATCACGGGGTGGTGCGCATTGTATGGGTGTGCGTTACATTACAATCACTAGTAGGAGTGAGAAAAACATCACGGGGTGGTGCGCATTGTATGGGTGTGCGTTACATTAGATTCACTAGTAGGAGTGAGAAAAACATCACGGGGTGGTGCGCATTGTATGGGTGTGTGTTACATTACATTCACTAGTAGGAGTGAGAAAACATCACGGTGTGGTGCGCATTGTATGGGTGTGTGTTACATTACATTCACTAGTAGCAGTGAGAAAAACATCACGGGGTGGTGCGCATTGTATGGGTGTGTGTTACATTAGATTCACTAGTAGGAGTGAAAAAACATCACGGTGTTGTGCGCATTGTATGGGTGTGTGTTACATTGCATTCACTAGTAGGAGTGAGAAAAACATCAAGGGGTGGTGCGCATTTTATGGGTGTGTGTTACATTACATTCACTAGTAGGAGTGAGAAAAACATCACGGGGTGGTGCGCATTGTATGGGTGTGTGTTACATTACATTCACTAGTAGGAGTGAGAAAAACATCACGGGGTGGTGCGCATTGTATGGGTGTGTGTTACATTACATTCACTAGTAGGAGTGAGAAAAACATCACGGGGTGGTGCGCATTGTATGGGTGTGTGTTACATTACATTCACTAGTAGGAGTGAGAAAAACATCACGGGGTGGTGCGCATTGTATGGGTGTTTGTTACATTAGATTCACTAGTAGGAGTGAGAAAATCATCACAGGGTGGTGCGCATTGTATGGGTGTGTGTTACATTACATTCACTAGTAGGAGTGAGAAAAACATCACGGGGTGGTGCGCATTGTATGGGTGTGTGTTACACTACATTCACTACTAGCAGTGAGAAAAACATCACGGGGTGGTGCGCATTGTATGGGTGTGTGTTACACTACATTCACTAGTAGGAGTGAGAAAAACATCACGGGGTGGTGCGCATTGTATGGGTGTGTGTTACATTACATTCACTAGTAGGAGTGAGAAAAACATCACGGGGTGGTGCGCATTGTATGGGTGTGTGTTACATTCCATTCACTAGTAGGAGTGAGAAAAACATCACGGGGTGGTGCGCATTGTATGGGTGTGTGTTACATTACATTCACTAGTAGGAGTGAGAAAAACATCACGGGGTGGTGCACATTGTATCGTTGTGTGTTACATTACATTCACTAGTAGGAGTGAGAGAAACATCACGGAGTGGTGCGCATTTTATGGGTGTGCGTTACATTACATTCACTAGTAGGAGTGAGAGAAACATCACGGGGTGGTGCGCATTGTATGGGTGTGCGTTACATTACAATCACTAGTAGGAGTGAGAAAAACATCACGGGGTGGTGCGCATTGTATGGGTGTGCGTTACATTAGATTCACTAGTAGGAGTGAGAAAAACATCACGGGGTGGTGCGCATTGTATGGGTGTGTGTTACATTACATTCACTAGTAGGAGTGAGAAAACATCACGGTGTGGTGCGCATTGTATGGGTGTGTGTTACATTACATTCACTAGTAGCAGTGAGAAAAACATCACGGGGTGATGCGCATTGTATGGGTGTGTGTTACATTAGATTCACTAGTAGGAGTGAAAAAACATCACGGTGTTGTGCGCATTGTATGGGTGTGTGTTACATTGCATTCACTAGTAGGAGTGAGAAAAACATCAAGGGGTGGTGCGCATTTTATGGGTGTGTGTTACATTACATTCACTAGTAGGAGTGAGAAAAACATCACGGGGTGGTGCGCATTGTATGGGTGTGTGTTACATTACATTCACTAGTAGGAGTGAGAAAAACATCACGGGGTGGTGCGCATTGTATGGGTGTGTGTTACATTACATTCAATAGTAGGAGTGAGAAAAACATCAAGGGGTGGTGCGCATTGTATGGGTGTGTGTTACATTACATTCACTAGTAGGAGTGAGAAAAACATCACGGGGTGGTGCGCATTGTATGGGTGTGTGTTACATTACATTCACTAGTAGGAGTGAGAAAAACATCACGGGGTGGTGCGTATTGTATGGGTGTGTGTTACATTACATTCACTAGTAGGAGTGAGAAAAACATCACGGGGAGGTGCGCATTGTATGGGTGTTTGTTACATTAGATTCACTAGTAGAAGTGAGAAAATCATCACGGGGTGGTGCGCATTGTATGGGTGTGTGTTACATTACATTCACTAGTAGGAGTGAGAAAAACATCACGGGGTGGTGCGCATTGTATGGGTGTGTGTTACACTACATTCACTACTAGCAGTGAGAAAAACATCACGGGGTGGTGCGCATTGTATGGGTGTGTGTTACACTACATTCACTAGTAGGAGTGAGAAAAACATCACGGGGTGGTGCGCATTGTATGGGTGTGTGTTACATTACATTCACTAGTAGGAGTGAGAAAAACATCACGGGGTGGTGCGCATTGTATGGGTGTGTGTTACATTACATTCACTAGTAGGAGTGAGAAAAACATCACGGGGTGGTGCGCATTGTATGGGTGTGTGTTACATTACATTCACTAGTAGGAGTGAGAAAAACATCACGGGGTGGTGCGCATTGTATGGGTGTGTGTTACATTAGATTCACTAGTAGGAGTGAGAAAAACATCACGGGGTGGTGCGCATTGTATGGGTGTGTGTTACATTAGATTCACTAGTAGGAGTGAGAGAAACATCACGGGGTGGTGCGCATTTTATGGGTGTGCGTTACATTACATTCACTAGTAGGAGTGAGAGAAACATCACGGGGTGGTGCGCATTGTATGGGTGTGCGTTACATTACATTCACTAGTAGGAGTGAGAAAAACATCACGGGGTGGTGCGCATTGTATGGGTGTGCGTTACATTACATTCACTATTAGCAGTGAGAAAAACATCACGGGGTGGTGCGCATTGTATGGGTTTGCGTTACATTACATTCACTAGTAGGAGTGAGAAAAACATCAGGGGGTGGTGCGCATTGTATGGGTGTGTTACATTACATTCACTATTAGGAGTGAGAAAAACATCACGGTTAGGTGCGCATTGTATGGGTGTGTGTTACATTACATTCACTAGTAGGAGTGAGAAAAACATCACGGGGTGGTGCGCATTGTATGGGTGTGCGTTACATTAGATTCACTAGTAGGAGTGAGAAAAACATCACGGGGTGGTGCGCATTGTATGGGTGTGCGTTACATTACATTCACTAGTAGCAGTGAGAAAAACATCACGGTGTGGTGCGCATTGTATGGGTGTGCGTTACATTACATTCACTAGTAGGAGTGAGAAAAACATCACGGGGTGGTGCGCATTGTATGGGTGTGCGTTACATTAGATTCACTAGTAGGAGTGAGAAAAACATCACGGGGTGGTGCGCATTGTATGGGTGTGTGTTACATTACATTCACTAGTAGGAGTGAGAAAACATCACGGTGTGGTGCGCATTGTATGGGTGTGTGTTACATTACATTCACTAGTAGCAGTGAGAAAAACATCACGGGGTGGTGCGCATTGTATGGGTGTGTGTTACATTAGATTCACTAGTAGGAGTGAAAAAACATCACGGGGTTGTGCGCATTGTATGGGTGTGTGTTACATTGCATTCACTAGTAGGAGTGAGAAAAACATCACGGGGTGGTGCGCATTTTATGGGTGTGTGTTACATTAGATTCACTAGTAGGAGTGAGCAAAACATCACGGGGTGGTGCGCATTGTATCGGTGTGTGTTACATTACATTCACTAGTAGGAGTGAGAAAAACATCACGGGGTGGTGCGCATTGTATGGGTGTGTGTTACATTACATTCACTAGTAGGAGTGAGAAAAACATCACGGGGTGGTGCGCATTGTATGGGTGTGTGTTACATTACATTCACTAGTAGGAGTGAGAAAAACATCACGGGGTGGTGCGCATTGTATGGGTGTGTGTTACATTACATTCACTAGTAGGAGTGAGAAAATCATCACAGGGTGGTGCGCATTGTATGGGTGTGTGTTACATTACATTCACTAGTAGGAGTGACAAAAACATCACGGGGTGGTGCGCATTGTATGGGTGTGTGTTACACTACATTCACTACTAGCAGTGAGAAAAACATCACGGGGTGGTGCGCATTGTATGGGTGTGTGTTACACTACATTCACTAGTAGGAGTGAGAAAAACATCACGGGGTGGTGCGCATTGTATGGGTGTGTGTTACATTACATTCACTAGTAGGAGTGAGAAAAACATCACGGGGTGGTGCGCATTGTATGGGTGTGTGTTACATTCCATTCACTAGTAGGAGTGAGAAAAACATCACGGGGTGGTGCGCATTGTATGGGTGTGTGTTACATTACATTCACTAGTAGGAGTGAGAAAAACATCACGGGGTGGTGCACATTGTATCGTTGTGTGTTACATTACATTCACTAGTAGGAGTGAGAGAAACATCACGGAGTGGTGCGCATTTTATGGGTGTGCGTTACATTACATTCACTAGTAGGAGTGAGAGAAACATCACGGGGTGGTGCGCATTGTATGGGTGTGCGTTACATTACAATCACTAGTAGGAGTGAGAAAAACATCACGGGGTGGTGCGCATTGTATGGGTGTGCGTTACATTAGATTCACTAGTAGGAGTGAGAAAAACATCACGGGGTGGTGCGCATTGTATGGGTGTGTGTTACATTACATTCACTAGTAGGAGTGAGAAAACATCACGGTGTGGTGCGCATTGTATGGGTGTGTGTTACATTACATTCACTAGTAGCAGTGAGAAAAACATCACGGGGTGGTGCGCATTGTATGGGTGTGTGTTACATTAGATTCACTAGTAGGAGTGAAAAAACATCACGGTGTTGTGCGCATTGTATGGGTGTGTGTTACATTGCATTCACTAGTAGGAGTGAGAAAAACATCAAGGGGTGGTGCGCATTTTATGGGTGTGTGTTACATTACATTCACTAGTAGGAGTGAGAAAAACATCACGGGGTGGTGCGCATTGTATGGGTGTGTGTTACATTACATTCACTAGTAGGAGTGAGAAAAACATCACGGGGTGGTGCGCATTGTATGGGTGTGTGTTACATTACATTCACTAGTAGGAGTGAGAAAAACATCACGGGGTGGTGCGCATTGTATGGGTGTGTGTTACATTACATTCACTAGTAGGAGTGAGAAAAACATCACGGGGTGGTGCGCATTGTATGGGTGTTTGTTACATTAGATTCACTAGTAGGAGTGAGAAAATCATCACAGGGTGGTGCGCATTGTATGGGTGTGTGTTACATTACATTCACTAGTAGGAGTGAGAAAAACATCACGGGGTGGTGCGCATTGTATGGGTGTGTGTTACACTACATTCACTACTAGCAGTGAGAAAAACATCACGGGGTGGTGCGCATTGTATGGGTGTGTGTTACACTACATTCACTAGTAGGAGTGAGAAAAACATCACGGGGTGGTGCGCATTGTATGGGTGTGTGTTACATTACATTCACTAGTAGGAGTGAGAAAAACATCACGGGGTGGTGCGCATTGTATGGGTGTGTGTTACATTCCATTCACTAGTAGGAGTGAGAAAAACATCACGGGGTGGTGCGCATTGTATGGGTGTGTGTTACATTACATTCACTAGTAGGAGTGAGAAAAACATCACGGGGTGGTGCACATTGTATCGTTGTGTGTTACATTACATTCACTAGTAGGAGTGAGAGAAACATCACGGAGTGGTGCGCATTTTATGGGTGTGCGTTACATTACATTCACTAGTAGGAGTGAGAGAAACATCACGGGGTGGTGCGCATTGTATGGGTGTGCGTTACATTACAATCACTAGTAGGAGTGAGAAAAACATCACGGGGTGGTGCGCATTGTATGGGTGTGCGTTACATTAGATTCACTAGTAGGAGTGAGAAAAACATCACGGGGTGGTGCGCATTGTATGGGTGTGTGTTACATTACATTCACTAGTAGGAGTGAGAAAACATCACGGTGTGGTGCGCATTGTATGGGTGTGTGTTACATTACATTCACTAGTAGCAGTGAGAAAAACATCACGGGGTGATGCGCATTGTATGGGTGTGTGTTACATTAGATTCACTAGTAGGAGTGAAAAAACATCACGGTGTTGTGCGCATTGTATGGGTGTGTGTTACATTGCATTCACTAGTAGGAGTGAGAAAAACATCAAGGGGTGGTGCGCATTTTATGGGTGTGTGTTACATTACATTCACTAGTAGGAGTGAGAAAAACATCACGGGGTGGTGCGCATTGTATGGGTGTGTGTTACATTACATTCACTAGTAGGAGTGAGAAAAACATCACGGGGTGGTGCGCATTGTATGGGTGTGTGTTACATTACATTCACTAGTAGGAGTGAGAAAAACATCACGGGGTGGTGCGCATTGTATGGGTGTGTGTTACATTACATTCACTAGTAGGAGTGAGAAAAACATCACGGGGTGGTGCGCATTGTATGGGTGTGTGTTACATTACATTCACTAGTAGGAGTGAGAAAAACATCACGGGGTGGTGCGTATTGTATGGGTGTGTGTTACATTACATTCACTAGTAGGAGTGAGAAAAACATCACGGGGAGGTGCGCATTGTATGGGTGTTTGTTACATTAGATTCACTAGTAGAAGTGAGAAAATCATCACGGGGTGGTGCGCATTGTATGGGTGTGTGTTACATTACATTCACTAGTAGGAGTGAGAAAAACATCACGGGGTGGTGCGCATTGTATGGGTGTGTGTTACACTACATTCACTACTAGCAGTGAGAAAAACATCACGGGGTGGTGCGCATTGTATGGGTGTGTGTTACACTACATTCACTAGTAGGAGTGAGAAAAACATCACGGGGTGGTGCGCATTGTATGGGTGTGTGTTACATTACATTCACTAGTAGGAGTGAGAAAAACATCACGGGGTGGTGCGCATTGTATGGGTGTGTGTTACATTACATTCACTAGTAGGAGTGAGAAAAACATCACGGGGTGGTGCGCATTGTATGGGTGTGTGTTACATTACATTCACTAGTAGGAGTGAGAAAAACATCACGGGGTGGTGCGCATTGTATGGGTGTGTGTTACATTAGATTCACTAGTAGGAGTGAGAAAAACATCACGGGGTGGTGCGCATTATATGGGTGTGTGTTACATTAGATTCACTAGTAGGAGTGAGAGAAACATCACGGGGTGGTGCGCATTTTATGGGTGTGCGTTACATTACATTCACTAGTAGGAGTGAGAGAAACATCACGGGGTGGTGCGCATTGTATGGGTGTGCGTTACATTACATTCACTAGTAGGAGTGAGAAAAACATCACGGGGTGGTGCGCATTGTATGGGTGTGCGTTACATTACATTCACTATTAGCAGTGAGAAAAACATCACGGGGTGGTGCGCATTGTATGGGTTTGCGTTACATTACATTCACTAGTAGGAGTGAGAAAAACATCAGGGGGTGGTGCGCATTGTATGGGTGTGTTACATTACATTCACTATTAGGAGTGAGAAAAACATCACGGTTAGGTGCGCATTGTATGGGTGTGTGTTACATTACATTCACTAGTAGGAGTGAGAAAAACATCACGGGGTGGTGCGCATTGTATGGGTGTGTGTTACATTAGATTCACTAGTAGGAGTGAGAAAAACATCACGGGGTGGTGCGCATTGTATGGGTGTGCGTTACATTACATTCACTAGTAGCAGTGAGAAAAACATCACGGTGTGGTGCGCATTGTATGGGTGTGCGTTACATTACATTCACTAGTAGGAGTGAGAAAAACATCACGGGGTGGTGCGCATTGTATGGGTGTGCGTTACATTAGATTCACTAGTAGGAGTGAGAAAAACATCACGGGGTGGTGCGCATTGTATGGGTGTGTGTTACATTACATTCACTAGTAGGAGTGAGAAAACATCACGGTGTGGTGCGCATTGTATGGGTGTGTGTTACATTACATTCACTAGTAGCAGTGAGAAAAACATCACGGGGTGGTGCGCATTGTATGGGTGTGTGTTACATTAGATTCACTAGTAGGAGTGAAAAAACATCACGGGGTTGTGCGCATTGTATGGGTGTGTGTTACATTGCATTCACTAGTAGGAGTGAGAAAAACATCACGGGGTGGTGCGCATTTTATGGGTGTGTGTTACATTAGATTCACTAGTAGGAGTGAGCAAAACATCACGGGGTGGTGCGCATTGTATCGGTGTGTGTTACATTACATTCACTAGTAGGAGTGAGAAAAACATCACGGGGTGGTGCGCATTGTATGGGTGTGTGTTACATTACATTCACTAGTAGGAGTGAGAAAAACATCACGGGGTGGTGCGCATTGTATGGGTGTGTGTTACATTACATTCACTAGTAGGAGTGAGAAAAACATCACGGGGTGGTGCGCATTGTATGGGTGTGTGTTACATTACATTCACTAGTAGGAGTGAGAAAATCATCACAGGGTGGTGCGCATTGTATGGGTGTGTGTTACATTACATTCACTAGTAGGAGTGACAAAAACATCACGGGGTGGTGCGCATTGTATGGGTGTGTGTTACACTACATTCACTACTAGCAGTGAGAAAAACATCACGGGGTGGTGCGCATTGTATGGGTGTGTGTTACACTACATTCACTAGTAGGAATGAGAAAAACATCACGGGGTGGTGCGCATTGTATGGGTGTGTGTTACATTACATTCACTAGTAGGAGTGAGAAAAACATCACGGGGTGGTGCGCATTGTATGGGTGTGTGTTACATTCCATTCACTAGTAGGAGTGAGAAAAACATCACGGGGTGGTGCGCATTGTATGGGTGTGTGTTACATTACATTCACTAGTAGGAGTGAGAAAAACATCACGGGGTGGTGCACATTGTATCGTTGTGTGTTACATTACATTCACTAGTAGGAGTGAGAGAAACATCACGGAGTGGTGCGCATTTTATGGGTGTGCGTTACATTACATTCACTAGTAGGAGTGAGAGAAACATCACGGGGTGGTGCGCATTGTATGGGTGTGCGTTATATTACAAGCACTAGTAGGAGTGAGAAAAACATCACGGGGTGGTGCGCATTGTATGGGTGTGCGTTACATTAGATTCACTAGTAGGAGTGAGAAAAACATCACGGGGTGGTGCGCATTGTATGGGTGTGTGTTACATTACATTCACTAGTAGGAGTGAGAAAACATCACGGTGTGGTGCGCATTGTATGGGTCTGTGTTACATTACATTCACTAGTAGCAGTGAGAAAAACATCACGGGGTGGTGCGCATTGTATGGGTGTGTGTTACATTAGATTCACTAGTAGGAGTGAAAAAACATCACGGTGTTGTGCGCATTGTATGGGTGTGTGTTACATTGCATTCACTAGTAGGAGTGAGAAAAACATCAAGGGGTGGTGCGCATTTTATGGGTGTGTGTTACATTACATTCACTAGTAGGAGTGAGAAAAACATCACGGGGTGGTGCGCATTGTATGGGTGTGTGTTACATTACATTCACTAGTAGGAGTGAGAAAAACATCACGGGGTGGTGCGCATTGTATGGGTGTGTGTTACATTACATTCACTAGTAGGAGTGAGAAAAACATCACGGGGTGGTGCGCATTGTATGGGTGTGTGTTACATTACATTCACTAGTAGGAGTGAGAAAAACATCACGGGGTGGTGCGCATTGTATGGGTGTGTGTTACATTACATTCACTAGTAGGAGTGAGAAAAACATCACGGGGTGGTGCGTATTGTATGGGTGTGTGTTACATTACATTCACTAGTAGGAGTGAGAAAAACATCACGGGGAGGTGCGCATTGTATGGGTGTTTGTTACATTAGATTCACTAGTAGAAGTGAGAAAATCATCACGGGGTGGTGCGCATTGTATGGGTGTGTGTTACATTACATTCACTAGTAGGAGTGAGAAAAACATCACGGGGTGGTGCGCATTGTATGGGTGTGTGTTACACTACATTCACTACTAGCAGTGAGAAAAACATCACGGGGTGGTGCGCATTGTATGGGTGTGTGTTACACTACATTCACTAGTAGGAGTGAGAAAAATATCACGGGGTGGTGCGCATTGTATGGGTGTGTGTTACATTACATTCACTAGTAGGAGTGAGAAAAACATCACGGGGTGGTGCGCATTGTATGGGTGTGTGTTACATTACATTCACTAGTAGGAGTGAGAAAAACATCACGGGGTGGTGCGCATTGTATGGGTGTGTGTTACATTACATTCACTAGTAGGAGTGAGAAAAACATCACGGGGTGGTGCGCATTGTATGGGTGTGTGTTACATTAGATTCACTAGTAGGAGTGAGAAAAACATCACGGGGTGGTGCGCATTGTATGGGTGTGTGTTACATTAGATTCACTAGTAGGAGTGAGAGAAACATCACGGGGTGGTGCGCATTTTATGGGTGTGCGTTACATTACATTCACTAGTAGGAGTGAGAGAAACATCACGGGGTGGTGCGCATTGTATGGGTGTGCGTTACATTACATTCACTATTAGCAGTGAGAAAAACATCACGGGGTGGTGCGCATTGTATGGGTTTGCGTTACATTACATTCACTAGTAGGAGTGAGAAAAACATCAGGGGGTGGTGCGCATTGTATGGGTGTGTTACATTACATTCACTATTAGGAGTGAGAAAAACATCACGGTTAGGTGCGCATTGTATGGGTGTGTGTTACATTACATTCACTAGTAGGAGTGAGAAAAACATCACGGGGTGGTGCGCATTGTATGGGTGTGCGTTACATTAGATTCACTAGTAGGAGTGAGAAAAACATCACGGGGTGGTGCGCATTGTATGGGTGTGCGTTACATTACATTCACTAGTAGCAGTGAGAAAAACATCACGGTGTGGTGCGCATTGTATGGGTGTGCGTTACATTACATTCACTAGTAGGAGTGAGAAAAACATCACGGGGTGGTGCGCATTGTATGGGTGTGCGTTACATTAGATTCACTAGTAGGAGTGAGAAAAACATCACGGGGTGGTTCGCATTGTATGGGTGTGTGTTACATTACATTCACTAGTAGGAGTGAGAAAACATCACGGTGTGGTGCGCATTGTATGGGTGTGTGTTACATTACATTCACTAGTAGCAGTGAGAAAAACATCACGGGGTGGTGCGCATTGTATGGGTGTGTGTTACATTAGATTCACTAGTAGGAGTGAAAAAACATCACGGTGTTGTGCGCATTGTATGGGTGTGTGTTACATTGCATACACTAGTAGGAGTGAGAAAAACATCACGGGGTGGTGCGCATTTTATGGGTGTGTGTTACATTACATTCACTAGTAGGAGTGAGAAAAACATCACGGGGTGGTGCGCATTGTATGGGTGTGTGTTACATTACATTCACTAGTAGGAGTGAGAAAAACATCACGGGGTGGTGCGCATTGTATGGGTGTGTGTTACATTACATTCACTAGTAGGAGTGAGAAAAACATCACGGGGTGGTGCGCATTGTATGGGTGTGTGTTACATTACATTCACTAGTAGGAGTGAGAAAAACATCACGGGGTGGTGCGCATTGTATGGGTGTGTGTTACATTACATTCACTAGTAGGAGTGAGAAAAACATCACGGGGTGGTGCGCATTGTATGGGTGTGTGTTACATTACATTCACTAGTAGGAGTGAGAAAAACATCACGGGGAGGTGCGCATTGTATGGGTGTTTGTTACATTAGATTCACTAGTAGAAGTGAGAAAATCATCACGGGGTGGTGCGCATTGTATGGGTGTGTGTTACATTACATTCACTAGTAGGAGTGAGAAAAACATCACGGGGTGGTGCGCATTTTATGGGTGTGTGTTACACTACATTCACTACTAGCAGTGAGAAAAACATCACGGGGTGGTGCGCATTGTATGGGTGTGTGTTACACTACATTCACTAGTAGGAGTGAGAAAAACATCACGGGGTGGTGCGCATTGTATGGGTGTGTGTTACATTACATTCACTAGTAGGAGTGAGAAAAACATCACGGGGTGGTGCGCATTGTATGGGTGTGTGTTACATTACATTCACTAGTAGGAGTGAGAAAAACATCACGGGGTGGTGCGCATTGTATGGGTGTGTGTTACATTACATTCACTAGTAGGAGTGAGAAAAACATCACGGGGTGGTGCGCATTGTATGGGTGTGTGTTACATTAGATTCACTAGTAGGAGTGAGAAAAACATCACGGGGTGGTGCGCATTGTATGGGTGTGTGTTACATTAGATTCACTAGTAGGAGTGAGAGAAACATCACGGGGTGGTGCGCCTTTTATGGGTGTGCGTTACATTACATTCACTAGTAGGAGTGAGAGAAACATCACGGGGTGGTGCGCATTGTATGGGTGTGCGTTACATTACATTCACTAGTAGGAGTGAGAAAAACATCACGGGGTGGTGCGCATTGTATGGGTGTGCGTTACATTACATTCACTATTAGCAGTGAGAAAAACATCACGGGGTGGTGCGCATTGTATGGGTGTGCGTTACATTACATTCACTAGTAGGAGTGAGAAAAACATCAGGGGGTGGTGCGCATTGTATGGGTGTGTTACATTACATTCACTATTAGGAGTGAGAAAAACATCACGGTCAGGTGCGCATTGTATGGGTGTGTGTTACATTACATTCACTAGTAGGAGTAAGAAAAACATCACGGGGTGGTACGCATTGTATGGGTGTGTGTTACATTACATTCACTAGTAGGAGTGAGAAAAACATCACGGGGTGGTGCGCATTGTATGGGTTTGTGTTACATTACATTCACTAGTAGGAGTGAGAAAAACATCACGGGGTGGTGCGCATTGTATGGGTGTGTGTTACATTAGATTCACTAGTAGGAGTGAGAAAAACATCACGGGGTGGTGCGCATTGTATGGGTGTGTGTTACATTAGATTCACTAGTAGGAGTGAGAAAAACATCACGGGGTGGTGCGCATTGTATGGGTGTGTGTTACATTACATTCACTAGTAGCAGTGAGAAAAACATCACGGGGTGGTGCGCATTGTATGGGTGTGTGTTACATTAGATTCACTAGTAGGAGTGAAAAAACATCACGGGGTTGTGCGCATTGTATGGGTGTGTGTTACATTGCATTCACTAGTAGGAGTGAGAAAAACATCACGGGGTGGTGCGCATTTTATGGGTGTGTGTTACATTAGATTCACTAGTAGGAGTGAGAAAAACATCACGGGGTGGTGCACATTGTATGGGTGTGTGTTACATTACATTCACTAGTAGGAGTGAGAAAAACATCACGGGGTGGTGCGCATTGTATGGGTGTGTGTTACATTACATTCACTAGTAGGAGTGAGAAAAACATCACGGGGTGGTGCGCATTGTATGGGTGTGTGTTACATTACATTCACTAGTAGGAGTGAGAAAAACATCACGGGGTGGTGCCCATTGTATGGGTGTGTGTTACATTTCATTCACTAGTAGGAGTGAGAAAAACATCACGGGGTGGTGCGCATTGTATGGGTGTGTGTTACATTACATTCACTAGTAGGAGTGAGAAAAACATCACGGGGTGGTGCGCATTGTATGGGTGTGTGTTACATTACATTCACTAGTAGGAGTGAGAAAAACATCACGGGGTGGTGCGCATTGTATGGGTGTGTGTTACATTACATTCACTAGTAGGAGTGAGAAAAACATCACGGGGTGGTGCGAATTGTATGGGTGTTTGTTACATTAGATTCACTAGGAGGAGTGAGAAAATCATCACAGGGTGGTGCGCATTGTATGGGTGTGTGTTACATTACATTCACTAGTAGGAGTGAGAAAAACATCACGGGGTGGTGCGCATTGTATGGGTGTGTGTTACACTACATTCACTACTAGCAGTGAGAAAAACATCACGGGGTGGTGCGCATTGTATGGGTGTGTGTTACACTACATTCACTAGTAGGAGTGAGAAAAACATCACGGGGTGGTGCGCATTGTATGGGTGTGTGTTACATTACATTCACTAGTAGGAGTGAGAAAAACATCACGGGGTGGTGCGCATTGTATGGGTGTGTGTTACATTACATTCACTAGTAGGAGTGAGAAAAACATCACGGGGTGGTGCGCATTGTATGGGTGTGTGTTACATTACATTCACTAGTAGGAGTGAGAAAAACATCACGGGGTGGTGCACATTGTATCGTTGTGTGTTACATTACATTCACTAGTAGGAGTGAGAGAAACATCACGGAGTGGTGCGCATTTTATGGGTGTGCGTTACATTACATTCACTAGTAGGAGTGAGAGAAACATCACGGGGTGGTGCGCATTGTATGGGTGTGCGTTACATTACAATCACTAGTAGGAGTGAGAAAAACATCACGGGGTGGTGTGCATTGTATGGGTGTGCGTTACATTACATTCACTAGTAGCAGTGAGAAAAACATCACGGTGTGGTGCGCATTGTATGGGTGTGCGTTACATTACATTCACTAGTAGGAGTGAGAAAAACATCACGGGGTGGTGCACATTGTATGGGTGTGCGTTACATTAGATTCACTAGTAGGAGTGAGAAAAACATCACGGGGTGGTGCGCATTGTATGGGTGTGTGTTACATTACATTCACTAGTAGGAGTGAGAAAACATCACGGTGTGGTGCGCATTGTATGGGTGTGTGTTACATTACATTCACTAGTAGCAGTGAGAAAAACATCACGGGGTAGTGCGCATTGTATGGGTGTGTGTTACATTAGATTCACTAGTAGGAGTGAAAAAACATCACGGGGTTGTGCGCATTGTATGGGTGTGTGTTACATTGCATTCACTAGTAGGAGTGAGAAAATCATCACGGGGTGGTGCGCATTTTATGGGTGTGTGTTACATTACATTCACTAGTAGGAGTGAGAAAAACATCACGGGGTGGTGCGCATTGTATGGGTGTGTGTTACATTACATTCACTAGTAGGAGTGAGAAAAACATCACGGGGTGGTGCGCATTGTATGGGTGTGTGTTACATTACATTCACTAGTAGGAGTGAGAAAAACATCACGGGGTGGTGCGCATTGTATGGGTGTGTGTTACATTACATTCACTATTAGGAGTGAGAGAAACATCACGGGGTGGTGCGCATTGTATGGGTGTGCGTTACATTACATTCACTAGTAGGAGTGAGAGAAACATCACGGGGTGGTGCGCATTGTATGGTTGTGTGTTACACTACATTCACTAGTAGGAGTGAGAAAAACATCACGGGGTGGTGCGCATTGTATGGGTGTGTGTTACATTACATTCACTAGTAGGAGTGAGAAAAACATCACGGGGTGGTGCGCATTGCATGGGTGTGTGTTACATTACATTCACTAGTAGGAGTGAGAAAAACATAACGGGGTGGTGCGCATTGTATGGGTGTGTGTTACATTACATTCACTAGTAGGAGTGAGAAAATTATCACGGGGTGGTGCGCATTGTATGGGTGCGTGTTACATTACATTCACTAGTAGGAGTGAGAAAATTATCACGGGGTGGTGCGCATTGTATGGGTGTGTGTTACATTAGATTCACTAGTAGGAGTGAGAAAAACATCACGGGGTGGTGCGCATTGTATGGGTGTGTGTTACATTAGATTCACTAGTAGGAGTGAGAGAAACATCACGGGGTGGTGCCCATTTTATGGGTGTGCGTTACATTACATTCACTAGTAGGAGTGAGAGAAACATCACGGGGTGGTGCGCATTGTATGGGTGTGCGTTACATTACATTCACTAGTAGGAGTGAGAAAAACATCACGGGGTGGTGCGCATTGTATGGGTGTGCATTACATTACATTCACTATTAGCAGTGAGAAAAACATCACGGGGTGGTGCGCATTGTATGGGTGTGCGTTACATTACATTCACTAGTAGGAGTGAGAAAAACATCAGGGGGTGGTGCGCATTGTATGGGTGTGTTACATTACATTCACTATTAGGAGTGAGAAAAACATCACGGTTAGGTGCGCATTGTATGGGTGTGTGTTACATTACATTCAGTAGTAGGAGTGAGAAAAACATCACGGGGTGGTGCGCATTTTATGGGTGTGCGTTACATTACATTCACTAGTAGGAGTGAGAGAAACATCACGGGGTGGTGCGCATTGTATGGGTGTGTGTTACATTAGATTCACTAGTAGGAGTGAAAAAACATCACGGGGTTGTGCGCATTGTATGGGTGTGTGTTACATTGCATTCACTAGTAGGAGTGAGAAAAACATCACGGGGTGGTGCGCATTTTATGGGTGTGTGTTACATTACATTCACTAGTAGGAGTGAGAAAAACATCACGGGGTGGTGCGCATTGTATGGGTGTGTGTTACATTACATTCACTAGTAGGAGTGAGAAAAACATCATGGGGTGGTGCGCATTTTATGGGTGTGTGTTACATTACATTCACTAGTAGGAGTGAGAAAAACATCACGGGGTGGTGCGCATTGTATGGGTGTGTGTTACATTACATTCACTAGTAGGAGTGAGAAAAACATCACGGGGTGGTGCGCATTGTATGGGTGTGTGTTACATTACATTCACTAGTAGGAGTGAGAAAAACATCACGGGGTGGTGCGCATTGTATGGGTGTGTGTTACATTACATTCACTAGTAGGAGTGAGAAAAACATCACGGCTAGGTGCGCATTGTATGGGTGTTTGTTACATTAGATTCACTAGTAGAAGTGAGAAAATCATCACGGTGTGGTGCGCATTGTATGGGTGTGTGTTACATTACATTCACTAGTAGGAGTGAGAAAAACATCACGGGGTGGTGCGCATTGTATGGGTGTGTGTTACACTACATTCACTACTAGAAGTGAGAAAAACATCACGGGGTGGTGCGCATTGTATGGGTGTGTGTTACACTACATTCACTAGTAGGAGTGAGAAAAACATCACGGGGTGGTGCGCATTGTATGGGTGTGTGTTACATTACATTCACTAGTAGGAGTGAGAAAAACATCACGGGGTGGTGCGCATTGTATGGGTGTGTGTTACATTACATTCACTAGTAGGAGTGAGAAAAACATCACGGGGTGGTGCGCATTGTATGGGTGTGTGTTACATTACATTCACTAGTAGGAGTGAGAAAAACATCACGGGGTGGTGCGCATTGTATGGGTGTGTGTTACATTACATTCACTATTAGGAGTGAGAAAATTATCACGGGGTGGTGCGCATTGTATGTGTGTGTGTTACATTAGATTCACTAGTAGGAGTGAGAAAAACATCACGGGGTGGTGCGCATTGTATGGGTGTGTGTTACATTAGATTCACTAGTAGGAGTGAGAGAAACATCACGGAGTGGTGCGCATTTTATGGGTGTGCATTACATTACATTCACTAGTAGGAGTGAGAGAAACATCACGGGGTGGTGCGCATTGTATGGGTGTGCGTTACATTACATTCACTAGTAGGAGTGAGAAAAACATCACGGGGTGGTGCGCATTGTATGGGTGTGCGTTACATTACATTCACTATTAGCAGTGAGAAAAACATCACGGGGTGGTGCGCATTGTATGGGTGTGCGTTACATTACATTCACTAGTAGGAGTGAGAAAAACATCAGGGGGTGGAGCGCATTGTATGGGTATGTTACATTACATTCACTAGTAGGAGTGAGAAAAACATCACGGGGTGGTGCGCATTGTATGGGTGTGTGTTACATTACATTCACTAGTAGGAGTGAGAAAAACATCACGGGGTCGTACGCATTGTATGGGTGTGTGTTACATTACATTCACTAGTAGGACTGAGAAAAACATCACGGGGTGGTGCGCATTGTATGGGTGTGTGTTACATTACATTCACTAGTAGGAGTGAGAAAAACATCACGGGGTGGTGCGCATTGTATGGGTGTGTGTTACATTAGATTCACTAGTAGGAGTGAGAAAAACATCACGGGGTGGTGCGCATTGTATGGGTGTGTGTTACATTAGATTCACTAGTAGGAGTGAGAAAAACATCACGGGGTGGTGCGCATTGTATGGGTGTGTGTTACACTACATTCACTAGTAGCAGTGAGAAAAACATCACGGGGTGGTGCGCATTGTATGGGTTTGTGTTACATTAGATTCACTAGTAGGAGTGAAAAAACATCACGGGGTTGTGCGCATTGTATGGGTGTGTGTTACATTGCATTCACTAGTAGGAGTGAGAAAAACATCACGGGGTGGTGCGCATTTTATGGGTGTGTGTTACATTAGATTCACTAGTAGGAGTGAGAAAAACATCACGGGGTGGTGCGCATTGTATGGGTGTGTGTTACATTACATTCACTAGTAGGAGTGAGAAAAACATCACGGGGTGGTGCGCATTGTATGGATGTGTGTTACATTCCATTCACTAGTAGGAGTGAGAAAAACATCACGGGGTGGTGCGCATTGTATGGGTGTGTGTTACATTACATTCACTAGTAGGAGTGAGAAAAACATCACGGGGTGGTGCGCATTGTATGGGTGTGTGTTACATTACATTCACTAGTAGGAGTGAGAAAAACATCACGGGGTGGTGCGCATTGTATGGGTGTGTGTTACATTACATTCACTAGTAGGAGTGAGAAAAACATCACGGGGCGGTGCACATTGTATGGGTGTGTGTTACATTACATTCACTAGTAGGAGTGAGAAAATCATCACGGGGTGGTGCGCATTGTATGGGTGTGTGTTACATTACATTCACTAGTAGGAGTGAGAAAAACATCACGGGGTGGTGCACATTGTATCGTTGTGTGTTACATTACATTCACTAGTAGGAGTGAGAGAAACATCACGGAGTGGTGCGCATTTTATGGGTGTGCGTTACATTACATTCACTACTAGGAGTGAGAGAAACATCACGGGGTGGTGCGCATTGTATGGGTGTGCGTTACATTACAATCACTAGTAGGAGTGAGAAAAACATCACGGGGTGGTGTGCATTGTATGGGTGTGCGTTACATTAAATTCACTAGTAGCAGTGAGAAAAACATCACGGTGTGGTGCGCATTGTATGGGTGTGCGTTACATTACATTCACTAGTAGGAGTGAGAAAAACATCACGGGGTGGTGCGCATTGTATGGGTGTGCGTTACATTAGATTCACTAGTAGGAGTGAGAAAAACATCACGGGGTGGTGCGCATTGTATGGGTGTGTGTTACATTACATTCACTAGTAGGAGTGAGAAAACATCACGGTGTGGTGCGCATTGTATGGGTGTGTGTTACATTACATTCACTAGTAGCAGTGAGAAAAACATCACGGGGTGGTGCGCATTGTATGGGTGTGTGTTACATTAGATTCACTAGTAGGAGTGAAAAAACATCACGGGTTTGTGCGCATTGTATGGGTGTGTCTTACATTGCATTCACTAGTAGGAGTGAGAAAAACATCACGGGGTGGTGCGCATTTTATGGGTGTGTGTTACATTACATTCACTAGTAGGAGTGAGAAAAACATCACGGGGTGGTGCGCATTGTATGGGTGTGTGTTACATTACATTCACTAGTAGGAGTGAGAAAAACATCACGGGGTGGTGCGCATTGTATGGGTGTGTGTTACATTACATTCACTAGTAGGAGTGAGAAAAACATCACGGGGTGGGGCGCATTGTATGGGTGTGTGTTACATTACATTCACTAGTAGGAGTGAGAAAAACATCACGGGGTGGTGCGCATTGTATGGGTGTGTGTTACATTACATTCACTAGTAGGAGTGAGAAAAACATCACGGGGTGGTGCGCATTGTATGGGTGTGTGTTACATTACATTCACTAGTAGGAGTGAGAAAAACATCACGAGGAGGTGCGCATTGTATGGGTGTTTGTTACATTAGATTCACTAGTAGAAGTGAGAAAATCATCACGGGGTGGTGCGCATTGTATGGGTGTGTGTTACATTACATTCACTAGTAGGAGTGAGAAAAACATCACGGGGTGGTGCGCATTGTATGGGTGTGTGTTACACTACATTCACTACTAGCAGTGAGAAAAACATCACGGGGTGGTGCGCATTGTATGGGTGTGTGTTACACTACATTCACTAGTAGGCGTGAGAAAAACATCACGGGGTGGTGCGCATTGTATGGGTGTGTGTTACATTACATTCACTAGTAAGAGTGAGAAAAACATCACGGGGTGGTGCGCATTGTATGGGTGTGTGTTACATTACATTCACTAGTAGGAGTGAGAAAAACATCACGGGGTGGTGCGCATTGTATGGGTGTGTGTTACATTACATTCACTAGTATGAGTGAGAAAAACAGCACGGGGTGGTGCGCATTGTATGGGTGTGTGTTACATTACATTCACTATTAGGAGTGAGAGAAACATCACGGTGTGGTGCGCATTGTATGGGTGTGCGTTACATTACATTCACTAGTAGGAGTGAGAGAAACATCACGGGGTGGTGCGCATTGTATGGGTGTGTGTTACATTACATTCACTACTAGGAGTGAGAGAAACATCACGGGGTGGTGCGCATTGTATGGGTGTGCGTTACCTTACATTCACTAGTAGGAGTGAGAAAAACATCACGGGGTGGTGCGCATTGTATGGGTGTGTGTTACATTACATTCACTAGTAGGAGTGAGAAAAACATCACGGTGTGGTGCGCATTGTATGGGTGTGTGTTACACTACATTCACTACTAGGAGTGAGAAAAACATCACGGGGTGGTGCGCATTGTATGGGTTTGTGTTACACTACATTCAGTACTAGCAGTGAGAAAAACATCACGGGGTGGTGCGCATTGTATGGGTGTGTGTTACACTACATTCACTAGTAGGAGTGAGAAAAACATCACGGGGTGGTGCGCATTGTATGGGTGTGTGTTACATTACATTCACTAGTAGGAGTGAGAAAAACATCACGGGGTGGTGCGCATTGTATGGGTGTGTGTTACATTACATTCACTAGTAGGAGTGAGAAAAACATCACGGGGTGGTGCGCATTGTATGGGTGTGTGTTACATTAGATTCACTAGTAGGAGTGAGAAAAACATCACGGGTCGTGCGCATTGTATGGGTGTGTGTTACATTAGATTCACTAGTAGGAGTGAGAGAAACATCACGGGGTGGTGCGCATTTTATGGGTGTGCGTTACATTACATTCACTAGTAGGGGTGAGAGAAACATCACGGGGTGGTGCGCATTGTATGGGTGTGCGTGACATTACATTCACTAGTAGGAGTGAGAAAAACATCACGGGGTGGTGCGCATTGTATGGGTGTGCGTTACATTACATTCACTATTAGCAGTGAGAAAAACATCACGGGGTGGTGCGCATTGTATGGGTGTGCGTTACATTACATTCACTAGTAGGAGTGAGAAAAACATCAGGGGGTGGAGCGCATTGTATGGGTTTGTTACATTACATTCACTAGTAGGAGTGAGAAAAACATCACGGGGTGGTGCGCATTGTATGTGTGTGTGTTACATTACATTCACTAGTAGGAGTGAGAAAAACATCACGGGGTGGTACGCATTGTATGGGTGTGTGTTACATTACATTCACTAGTAGGAGTGAGAAAAACATCACGGGGTGGTGCGCATTGTATGGGTGTGTGTTACATTACATTCACTAGTAGGAGTGAGAAAAACATCACGGGGTGGTGCGCATTGTATGGGTGTGTGTTACATTAGATTCACTAGTAGGAGTGAGAAAAACATCACGGGGTGGTGCGCATTGTATGGGTGTGTGTTACATTAGATACACTAGTAGGAGTGAGAAAAACATCACGGGGTGGTGCGCATTGTATGGGTGTGTGTTACATTACATTCACTAGTAGCAGTGAGAAAAACATCACGGGGTGGTGCGCATTGTATGGGTGTGTGTTACATTAGATTCACTAGTAGGAGTGAAAAAACATCACGGGGTTGTGCGCATTGTATGGGTGTGTGTTACATTGCATTCACTAGTAGGAGTGAGAAAAACATCATGGGGTGGTGCGCATTTTATGGGTGTGTGTTACATTAGATTCACTAGTAGGAGTGAGAAAAACATCACGGGGTGGTGCGCATTGTATGGGTGTTTGTTACATTACATTCACTAGTAGGAGTGAAAAAACATCACGGGGTGGTGTGCATTGTATGGGTGTGTGTTGCATTACATTCACTAGTAGGAGTGAGAAAAACATCACGGGGTGGTGCGCATTGTATGGGTGTGTGTTACATTACATTCACTAGTAGGAGTGAGAAAAACATCACGGGGTGGTGCGCATTGTATGGGTGTGTGTTACATTACATTCACTAGTAGGAGTGAGAAAAACATCACGGGGTGGTGCGCATTGTATGGGTGTGTGTTACATTACATTCACTAGTAGGAGTGAGAAAAACATCACGGGGTGGTGCGCATTGTATGGGTGTGTGTTACATTACATTCACTAGTAGGAGTGAGAAAAACATCACGGGGTGGTGCGCATTGTATGGGTGTGTGTTACATTACATTCACTAGTAGGAGTGAGAAAATCATCACGGGGTGGTGCGCATTGTATGGGTGTGTGTTACATTACATTCACTAGTAGGAGTGAGAAAATCATCACGGGGTGGTGCGCATTGTATGGGTGTGTGTTACATTACATTCACTAGTAGGAGTGAGAAAAACATCACGGGGTGGTGCGCATTGTATGGGTGTGTGTTACACTACATTCACTACTAGCAGTGAGAAAAACATCACGGGGTGGTGCGCATTGTATGGGTGTGTGTTACACTACATTCACTAGCAGGAGTGAGAAAAACATCACGGGGTGGTGCGCATTGTATGGGTGTGTGTTACATTACATTCACTAGTAGGAGTGAGAAAAACATCACGGGGTGGTGCGCATTGTATGGGTGTGTGTTACATTACATTCACTAGTAGGAGTGAGAAAAACATCACGGGGTGGTGCGCATTGTATGGGTGTGTGTTACATTACATTCACTAGTAGGAGTGAGAAAAACATCACGGGGTGGTGCACATTGTATCGGTGTGTGTTACATTACATTCACTAGTAGGAGTGAGAGAAACATCACGGAGTGGTGCGCATTTTATGGGTGTGCGTTACATTACATTCACTAGTAGGAGTGAGAGAAACATCACGGGGTGGTGCGCATTGTATGGGTGTGCGTTACATTACAATCACTAGTAGGAGTGAGAAAATCATCACGGGGTGTGGCGCATTGTATGGGTGTGCGTTACATTACATTCACTAGTAGCAGTGAGAAAAACATCACGGGGTGGTGCGCATTGTATGGGTGTGCGTTACATTACATTCACTAGTAGGAGTGAGAAAAACATCACGGGGTGGTGCGCATTGTATGGGTGTGCGTTACATTAGATTCACTAGTAGGAGTGAGAAAAACATCACGGGGTGGTGCGCATTGTATGGGTGTGTGTTACATTAGATTCACTAGTAGGAGTGAGAAAAACATCACGGGGTGGTGCGCATTGTATGGGTGTGTGTTACATTAGAATCACTAGTAGGAGTGAAAAAACATCACGGGGTGGTGCGCATTGTATGGGTTTTTGTTACATTACATTCACTAGTAGGAGTGAGAAAAACATCACGGGGTGGTGCGCATTGTATGGGTGTGTGTTACATTACATTCACTAGTAGGAGTGAGAAAAACATCACGGGGTGGTGCGCATTGTATGGGTGTGTGTTACATTACATTCACTAGTAGGAGTGAGAAGAACATCACGGGGTGGTGCGCATTGTATGGGTGTGTGTTACATTACATTCACTAGTAGGAGTGAGAAAAACATCACGGGGTGGTGCGCATTGTATGGGTGTGTGTTACATTACATTCACTAGGAGGAGTGAGAAAAACATCACGGGGTGGTGCGCATTGTATGGGTGTGTGTTACATTACATTCACTAGTAGGAGTGAGAAAAACATCACGGGGTGGTGCGCATTGTATGGGTGTGTGTTACATTAGATTCACTAGTAGGAGTGAAAAAACATCACGGGGTGGTGCGGATTGTATGGGTGTGTGTTACATTGCATTCACTAGTAGGAGTGAGAAAAACATCACGGGGTGGTGCGCATTTTATGGGTGTGTGTTACATTACATTCACTAGTAGGAGTGAGAAAAACATCACGGGGTGGTGCGCATTGTATGGGTGTGTGTTACATTACATTCACTAGTAGGAGTGAGAAAAACATCACGGGGTGGTGCGCATTGTATGGGTGTGTGTTACATTACATTCACTAGTAGGAGTGAGAAAAACATCACGGGGTGGTGCGCATTGTATGGGTGTGTGTTACATTACATTCACTAGTAGGAGTGAGAAAAACATCACGGGGTGGTGCGCATTGTATGGGTGTGTGTTACATTACATTCACTAGTAGGAGTGAGAAAAACATCACGGGGTGGTGCGCATTGTATGGGTGTTTGTTACATTACATTCACTAGTAGGAGTGAAAAAACATCACGGGGTGGTGTGCATTGTATGGGTGTGTGTTGCATTACATTCACTAGTAGGAGTGAGAAAAACATCACGGGGTGGTGCGCATTGTATGGGTGTGTGTTACATTACATTCACTAGTAGGAGTGAGAAAAACATCACGGGGTGGTGCGCATTGTATGGGTGTGTGTTACATTACATTCACTAGTAGGAGTGAGAAAAACATCACGGGGTGGTGCGCATTGTATGGGTGTGTGTTACATTACATTCACTAGTAGGAGTGAGAAAAACATCACGGGGTGGTGCGCATTGTATGGGTGTGTGTTACATTACATTCACTAGTAGGAGTGAGAAAAACATCACGGGGTGGTGCGCATTGTATGGGTGTGTGTTACATTACATTCACTAGTAGGAGTGAGAAAATCATCACGGGGTGGTGCGCATTGTATGGGTGTGTGTTACATTACATTCACTAGTAGGAGTGAGAAAATCATCACGGGGTGGTGCGCATTGTATGGGTGTGTGTTACATTACATTCACTAGTAGGAGTGAGAAAAACATCACGGGGTGGTGCGCATTGTATGGGTGTGTGTTACACTACATTCACTACTAGCAGTGAGAAAAACATCACGGGGTGGTGCGCATTGTATGGGTGTGTGTTACACTACATTCACTAGCAGGAGTGAGAAAAACATCACGGGGTGGTGCGCATTGTATGGGTGTGTGTTACATTACATTCACTAGTAGGAGTGAGAAAAACATCACGGGGTGGTGCGCATTGTATGGGTGTGTGTTACATTACATTCACTAGTAGGAGTGAGAAAAACATCACGGGGTGGTGCGCATTGTATGGGTGTGTGTTACATTACATTCACTAGTAGGAGTGAGAAAAACATCACGGGGTGGTGCACATTGTATCGGTGTGTGTTACATTACATTCACTAGTAGGAGTGAGAGAAACATCACGGAGTGGTGCGCATTTTATGGGTGTGCGTTACATTACATTCACTAGTAGGAGTGAGAGAAACATCACGGGGTGGTGCGCATTGTATGGGTGTGCGTTACATTACAATCACTAGTAGGAGTGAGAAAATCATCACGGGGTGTGGCGCATTGTATGGGTGTGCGTTACATTACATTCACTAGTAGCAGTGAGAAAAACATCACGGGGTGGTGCGCATTGTATGGGTGTGTGTTACATTACATTCACTAGTAGGAGTGAGAAAAACATCACGGGGTGGTGCGCATTGTATGGGTGTGCGTTACATTAGATTCACTAGTAGGAGTGAGAAAAACATCACGGGGTGGTGCGCATTGTATGGGTGTGCGTTACATTAGATTCACTAGTAGGAGTGAGAAAAACATCACGGGGTGGTGCGCATTGTATGGGTGTGTGTTACATTAGAATCACTAGTAGGAGTGAAAAAACATCACGGGGTGGTGCGCATTGTATGGGTTTTTGTTACATTACATTCACTAGTAGGAGTGAGAAAAACATCACGGGGTGGTGCGCATTGTATGGGTGTGTGTTACATTACATTCACTAGTAGGAGTGAGAAAAACATCACGGGGTGGTGCGCATTGTATGGGTGTGTGTTACATTACATTCACTAGTAGGAGTGAGAAGAACATCACGGGGTGGTGCGCATTGTATGGGTGTGTGTTACATTACATTCACTAGTAGGAGTGAGAAAAACATCACGGGGTGGTGCGCATTGTATGGGTGTGTGTTACATTACATTCACTAGGAGGAGTGAGAAAAACATCACGGGGTGGTGCGCATTGTATGGGTGTGTGTTACATTACATTCACTAGTAGGAGTGAGAAAAACATCACGGGGTGGTGCGCATTGTATGGGTGTGTGTTACATTAGATTCACTAGTAGGAGTGAAAAAACATCACGGGGTGGTGCGGATTGTATGGGTGTGTGTTACATTGCATTCACTAGTAGGAGTGAGAAAAACATCACGGGGTGGTGCGCATTTTATGGGTGTGTGTTACATTACATTCACTAGTAGGAGTGAGAAAAACATCACGGGGTGGTGCGCATTGTATGGGTGTGTGTTACATTACATTCACTAGTAGGAGTGAGAAAAACATCACGGGGTGGTGCGCATTGTATGGGTGTGTGTTACATTACATTCACTAGTAGGAGTGAGAAAAACATCACGGGGTGGTGCGCATTGTATGGGTGTGTGTTACATTACATTCACTAGTAGGAGTGAGAAAAACATCACGGGGTGGTGCGCATTGTATGGGTGTGTGTTACATTACATTCACTAGTAGGAGTGAGAAAAACATCACGGGGTGGTGCGCATTGTATGGGTGTGTGTTACATTACATTCACTAGTAGGAGTGAGAAAAACATCACGGGGAGGTGCGCATTGTATGGGTGTGTGTTACATTACATTCACTAGTAGGAGTGAGAAAAACATCACGGGGAGGTGCGCATTGTATGGGTGTTTGTTACATTAGATTCACTAGTAGGAGTGAGAAAATCATCACAGGGTGGTGCGCATTGTATGGGTGTGTGTTACACTACATTCACTACTAGCAGTGAGAAAAACATCACGGGGTGGTGCGCATTGTATGGGTGTGTGTTACACTACATTCACTAGTAGGAGTGAGAAAAACATCACGGGGTGGTGCGCATTGTATGGGTGTGTGTTACACTACATTCACTAGTAGGAGTGAGAAAAACATCACGGGGTGGTGCGCATTGTATGGGTGTGTGTTACATTACATTCACTAGTAGGAGTGAGAAAAACATCACGGGGTGGTGCGCATTGTATGGGTGTGTGTTACATTACATTCACTAGTAGGAGTGAGAAAAACATCACGGGGTGGTGCGCATTGTATGGGTGTGTGTTACATTACATTCACTAGTAGGAGTGAGAGAAACATCACGGGGTGGTGCGCATTGTATGGGTGTGCGTTACATTACATTCACTAGTAGGAGTGAGAGAAACATCACGGGGTGGTGCGCATTGTATGGGTGTGCGTTACATTACATTCACTAGTAGGAGTGAGAGAAACATCACGGGGTGGTGCGCATTGTATGGGTGTGCGTTACCTTACATTCACTACTAGGAGTGAGAAAAACATCACGGGGTGGTGCGCATTGTATGGGTGTGCGTTACATTACATTCACTAGTAGGAGTGAGAAAAACATCACGGGGTGGTGCGCATTGTATGGGTGTGCGTTACACTACATTCACTAGTAGGAGTGAGAAAAACATCACGGGGTGGTGCGCATTGTATGGGTGTGTGTTACACTACATTCAGTACTAGCAGTGAGAAAAACATCACGGGGTGGTGCGCATTGTATGGGTGTGTGTTACACTACATTAACTAGTAGGAGTGAGAAAAACATCACGGGGTGGTGCGCATTGTATGGGTGTGTGTTACACTACATTCACTAGTAGGAGTGAGAAAAACATCACGGGGTGGTGCGCATTGTATGGGTGTGTGTTACATTACATTCACTAGTAGGAGTGAGAAAAACATCACGGGGTGGTGAGCATTGTATGGGTGTGTGTTACATTACATTCACTAGTAGGACTGAGAAAAACATCACGGGGTGGTGCGCATTGTATGGGTGTGTGTTACATTACATTCACTAGTAGGAGTGAGAAAAACATCACGGGGTGGTGCGCATTGTATGGGTGTGTGTTACATTAGATTCACTAGTAGGAGTGAGAAAAACATCACGGGGTGGTGCGCATTGTATGGGTGTGTGTTACATTAGATTCACTAGTAGGAGTGAGAAAAACATCACGGGGTGGTGCGCATTGTATGGGTGTGTGTTACATTAGATTCACTAGTAGGAGTGAGAAAAACATCACGGGGTGGTGCGCATTGTATGGGTGTGTGTTACATTACATTCACTAGTAGGAGTGAGAAAAACATCACGGGGTGGTGCGCATTGTATGGGTGTGTGTTAAATTACATTCACTAGTAGGAGTGAGAAAAACATCACGGGGTGGTGCGCATTGTATGGGTGTGTGTTACATTACATTCACTAGTAGGAGTGAGAAAAACATCACGGGGTGGTGCGCATTGTATGGGTGTGTGTTACATTAGATTCACTAGTAGGAGTGCGAAAATCATCACGGGGTGGTGCGCATTGTATGGGTGTGTGTTACATTACATTCACTAGTAGGAGTGCGAAAAACATCACGGGGTGGTGCGCATTGTATGGGTGTGTGTTACACTACATTCACTAGTAGGAGTGAGAAAAACATCACGGGGTGGTGCGCATTGTATGGGTGTGTGTTACACTACATTCACTAGTAGGAGTGAGAAAAACATCACGGGGTGGTGCGCATTGTATGGGTGTGTGTTACATTACATTCACTAGTAGGAGTGAGAAAAACATCACGGGGTGGTGCGCATTGTATGGGTGTGTGTTACATTACATTCACTAGTAGGAGTGAGAAAAACATCACGGGGTGGTGCGCATTGTATGGGTGTGTGTTACATTACATTCACTAGTAGGAGTGAGAAAAACATCACGGGGTGGTGCGCATTGTATGGGTGTGTGTTACATTACATTCACTAATAGGAGTGAGAAAAACATCACGGGGTGGTGCGCATTGTATGGGTGTGTGTTACATTACATTCACTAGTAGGAGTGAGAAAAACATCACGGGGTGGTGCGCATTGTATGGGTGTGTGTTACATTACATTCACTAGTAGGAGTGAGAAAAACATCACGGGGTGGTGCGCATTGTATGGGTGTGTGTTACATTACATTCACTAGTAGGAGTGAGAAAAACATCACGGGGTGGTGCACATTGTATCGGTGTGTGTTACATTACATTCACTAGTAGGAGTGAGAGAAACATCACGGAGTGGTGCGCATTTTATGGGTGTGCGTTACATTACATTCACTAGTAGGAGTGAGAGAAACATCACGGGGTGGTGCGCATTGTATGGGTGTGCGTTACATTACAATCACTAGTAGGAGTGAGAAAATCATCACGGGGTGTGGCGCATTGTATGGGTGTGCGTTACATTACATTCACTAGTAGCAGTGAGAAAAACATCACGGGGTGGTGCGCATTGTATGGGTGTGCGTTACATTACATTCACTAGTAGGAGTGAGAAAAACATCACGGGGTGGTGCGCATTGTATGGGTGTGCGTTACATTAGATTCACTAGTAGGAGTGAGAAAAACATCACGGGGTGGTGCGCATTGTATGGGTGTGTGTTACATTAGATTCACTAGTAGGAGTGAGAAAAACATCACGGGGTGGTGCGCATTGTATGGGTGTGTGTTACATTAGAATCACTAGTAGGAGTGAAAAAACATCACGGGGTGGTGCGCATTGTATGGGTTTTTGTTACATTTCATTCACTAGTAGGAGTGAGAAAAACATCACGGGGTGGTGCGCATTGTATGGGTGTGTGTTACATTACATTCACTAGTAGGAGTGAGAAAAACATCACGAGGTGGTGCGCATTGTATGGGTGTGTGTTACATTACATTCACTAGTAGGAGTGAGAAGAACATCACGGGGTGGTGCGCATTGTATGGGTGTGTGTTACATTACATTCACTAGTAGGAGTGAGAAAAACATCACGGGGTGGTGCGCATTGTATGGGTGTGTGTTACATTACATTCACTAGGAGGAGTGAGAAAAACATCACGGGGTGGTGCGCATTGTATGGGTGTGTGTTACATTACATTCACTAGTAGCAGTGAGAAAAACATCACGGGGTGGTGCGCATTGTATGGGTGTGTGTTACAATAGATTCACTAGTAGGAGTGAAAAAACATCACGGGGTGGTGCGGATTGTATGGGTGTGTGTTACATTGCATTCACTAGTAGGAGTGAGAAAAACATCACGGGGTGGTGCGCATTTTATGGGTGTGTGTTACATTACATTCACTAGTAGGAGTGAGAAAAACATCACGGGGTGGTGCGCATTGTATGGGTGTGTGTTACATTACATTCACTAGTAGGAGTGAGAAAAACATCACGGGGTGGTGCGCATTGTATGGGTGTGTGTTACATTACATTCACTAGTAGGAGTGAGAAAAACATCACGGGGTGGTGCGCATTGTATGGGTGTGTGTTACATTACATTCACTAGTAGGAGTGAGAAAAACATCACGGGGTGGTGCGCATTGTATGGGTGTGTGTTACATTACATTCACTAGTAGGAGTGAGAAAAACATCACGGGGTGGTGCGCATTGTATGGGTGTGTGTTACATTACATTCACTAGTAGGAGTGAGAAAAACATCACGGGGAGGTGCGCATTGTATGGGTGTTTGTTACATTAGATTCACTAGTAGGAGTGAGAAAATCATCACAGGGTGGTGCGCATTGTATGGGTGTGTGTTACACTACATTCACTACTAGCAGTGAGAAAAACATCACGGGGTGGTGCGCATTGTATGTGTGTGTGTTACACTACATTCACTAGTAGGAGTGAGAAAAACATCACGGGGTGGTGCGCATTGTATGGGTGTGTGTTACACTACATTCACTAGTAGGAGTGAGAAAAACATCACGGGGTGGTGCGCATTGTATGGGTGTGTGTTACATTACATTCACTAGTAGGAGTGAGAAAAACATCACGGGGTGGTGCGCATTGTATGGGTGTGTGTTACATTACATTCACTAGTAGGAGTGAGAAAAACATCACGGGGTGGTGCGCATTGTATGGGTGTGTGTTACATTACATTCACTAGTAGGAGTGAGAGAAACATCACGGGGTGGTGCGCATTGTATGGGTGTGCGTTACATTACATTCACTAGTAGGAGTGAGAAAAACATCACGGGGTGGTGCGCATTGTATGGGTGTGCGTTACATTACATTCACTAGTAGGAGTGAGAGAAACATCACGGGGTGGTGCGCATTGTATGGGTGTGCGTTACCTTACATTCACTACTAGGAGTGAGAAAAACATCACGGGGTGGTGCGCATTGTATGGGTGTGCGTTACATTACATTCACTAGTAGGAGTGAGAAAAACATCACGGGGTGGTGCGCATTGTATGGGTGTGCGTTACACTACATTCACTAGTAGGAGTGAGAAAAACATCACGGGGTGGTGCGCATTGTATGGGTGTGTGTTACACTACATTCAGTACTAGCAGTGAGAAAAACATCACGGGGTGGTGCGCATTGTATGGGTGTGTGTTACACTACATTAACTAGTAGGAGTGAGAAAAACATCACGGGGTGGTGCGCATTGTATGGGTGTGTGTTACACTACATTCACTAGTAGGAGTGAGAAAAACATCACGGGGTGGTGCGCATTGTATGGGTGTGTGTTACATTACATTCACTAGTAGGAGTGAGAAAAACATCACGGGGTGGTGCGCATTGTATGGGTGTGTGTTACATTACATTCACTAGTAGGACTGAGAAAAACATCACGGGGTGGTGCGCATTGTATGGGTGTGTGTTACATTACATTCACTAGTAGGAGTGAGAAAAACATCACGGGGTGGTGCGCATTGTATGGGTGTGTGTTACATTAGATTCACTAGTAGGAGTGAGAAAAACATCACGGGGTGGTGCGCATTGTATGGGTGTGTGTTACATTAGATTCACTAGTAGGAGTGAGAAAAACATCACGGGGTGGTGCGCATTGTATGGGTGTGTGTTACATTAGATTCACTAGTAGGAGTGAGAAAAACATCACGGGGTGGTGCGCATTGTATGGGTGTGTGTTACATTACATTCACTAGTAGGAGTGAGAAAAACATCACGGGGTGGTGCGCATTGTATGGGTGTGTGTTACATTACATTCACTAGTAGGAGTGAGAAAAACATCACGGGGTGGTGCGCATTGTATGGGTGTGTGTTACATTACATTCACTAGTAGGAGTGAGAAAAACATCACGGGGTGGTGCGCATTGTATGGGTGTGTGTTACATTAGATTCACTAGTAGGAGTGCGAAAATCATCACGGGGTGGTGCGCATTGTATGGGTGTGTGTTACATTACATTCACTAGTAGGAGTGCGAAAAACATCACGGGGTGGTGCGCATTGTATGGGTGTGTGTTACACTACATTCACTAGTAGGAGTGAGAAAAACATCACGGGGTGGTGCGCATTGTATGGGTGTGTGTTACACTACATTCACTAGTAGGAGTGAGAAAAACATCACGGGGTGGTGCGCATTGTATGGGTGTGTGTTACATTACATTCACTAGTAGGAGTGAGAAAAACATCACGGGGTGGTGCGCATTGTATGGGTGTGTGTTACATTACATTCACTAGTAGGAGTGAGAAAAACATCACGGGGTGGTGCGCATTGTATGGGTGTGTGTTACATTACATTCACTAGTAGGAGTGAGAAAAACATCACGGGGTGGTGCGCATTGTATGGGTGTGTGTTACATTACATTCACTAATAGGAGTGAGAAAAACATCACGGGGTGGTGCGCATTGTATGGGTGTGTGTTACATTACATTCACTAGTAGGAGTGAGAAAAACATCACGGGGTGGTGCGCATTGTATGGGTGTGTGTTACATTAGATTCACTAGTAGGAGTGAAAAAACATCACGGGGTGGTGCGCATTGTATGGGTTTTTGTTACATTACATTCACTAGTAGGAGTGAGAAAAACATCACGGGGTGGTGCGCATTGTATGGGTGTGTGTTACACTACATTCACTAGTAGGAGTGAGAAAAACATCACGGGGTGGTGCGCATTGTATGGGTGTGTGTTACACTACATTCACTAGTAGGAGTGAGAAAAACATCACGGGGTGGTGCGCATTGTATGGGTGTGTGTTACATTACATTCACTAGTAGGAGTGAGAAAAACATCACGGGGTGGTGCGCATTGTATGGGTGTGTGTTACATTACATTCACTAGTAGGAGTGAGAAAAACATCACGGGGTGGTGCGCATTGTATGGGTGTGTGTTACATTACATTCACTAGTAGGAGTGAGAAAAACATCACGGGGTGGTGCGCATTGTATGGGTGTGTGTTACATTACATTCACTAGTAGGAGTGAGAAAAACATCACGGGGTGGTGCGCATTGTATGGGTGTGTGTTACACTACATTCACTACTAGGAGTGAGAAAAACATCACGGGGTGGTGCGCATTGTATGGGTTTGTGTTACACTACATTCAGTACTAGCAGTGAGAAAAACATCACGGGGTGGTGCGCATTGTATGGGTGTGTGTTACACTACATTCACTAGTAGGAGTGAGAAAAACATCACGGGGTGGTGCGCATTGTATGGGTGTGTGTTACATTACATTCACTAGTAGGAGTGAGAAAAACATCACGGGGTGGTGCGCATTGTATGGGTGTGTGTTACATTACATTCACTAGTAGGAGTGAGAAAATTATCACGGGGTGGTGCGCATTGTATCGGTGCGTGTTACATTACATTCACTAGTAGGAGTGAGAAAATTATCACGGTGTGGTGCGCATTGTATGGGTGTGTGTTACATTAGATTCACTAGTAGGAGTGAGAAAAACATCACGGGGTGGTGCGCATTGTATGGGTGTGTGTTACATTACATTCACTAGTAGGAGTGAGAAAAACATCACGGGGTGGTGCGCATTGTATGGGTGTGCGTTACATTACATTCACTAGTAGGAGTGAGAAAAACATCAGGGGGTGGAGCGCATTGTATGGGTGTGTTACATTACATTCACTAGTAGGAGTGAGAAAAACATCACGGGGTGGTGCGCATTGTATGGGTGTGTGTTACATTAGATTCACTAGTAGGAGTGAGAAAAACATCACGGGGTGGTGCGCATTGTATGGGTGTGTGTTACATTAGATTCACTAGTAGGAGTGAGAAAAACATCACGGGGTGGTGCGCATTGTATGGGTGTGTGTTACATTACATTCACTAGTAGGAGTGAGAAAAACATCACGGGGTGGTGCGCATTGTATGGGTGTGTGTTACATTACATTCACTAGTAGGAGTGAGAAAAACATCACGGGGTGGTGCGCATTGTATGGGTGTGTGTTACATTACATTCACTAGTAGGAGTGAGAAAAACATCACGGGGTGGTGCGCATTGTATGGGTGTGTGTTACATTAGATTCACTAGTAGGAGTGCGAAAATCATCACGGGGTGGTGCGCATTGTATGGGTGTGTGTTACATTACATTCACTAGTAGGAGTGAGAAAAACATCACGGGGTGGTGCGCATTGTATGGGTGTGTGTTACACTACATTCACTACTAGCAGTGAGAAAAACATCACGGGGTGGTGCGCATTGTATGGGTGTGTGTTACATTACATTCATTAGTAGGAGTGAGAAAAACATCACGGGGTGGTGCGCATTGTATGGGTGTGTGTTACATTACATTCACTAGTAGGAGTGAAAAAAACATCACGGGGTGGTGCGCATTGTATGGGTGTGTGTTACATTACATTCACTAGTAGGAGTGAGAGAAACATCACGGAGTGGTGCGCATTTTATGGGTGTGCGTTACATTACATTCACTAGTAGGAGTGAGAGAAACATCACGGGGTGGTGCGCATTGTATGGGTGTGCGTTACATTACAATCACTAGTAGGAGTGAGAAAAACATCACGGGGTGGTGCGCATTGTATGGGTGTGCGTTACATTACATTCACTAGTAGCAGTGAGAAAAACATCACGGGGTGGTGCGCATTGTATGGGTGTGCGTTACATTACATTCACTAGTAGGAGTGAGAAAAACATCACGGGGTGGTGCGCATTGTATGGGTGTGCGTTACATTAGATTCACTAGTAGGAGTGAGAAAAACATCACGGGGTGGTGCGCATTGTATGGGTGTGTGTTACATTAGATTCACTAGTAGGAGTGAGAAAAACATCACGGGGTGGTGCGCATTTTATGGGTGTGTGTTACATTAGAATCACTAGTAGGAGTGAAAAAACATCACGGGGTGGTGCGCATTGTATGGGTTTTTGTTACGTTACATTCACTAGTAGGAGTGAGAAAAACATCACGGGGTGGTGCGCATTTTATGGGTGTGTGTTACATTACATTCACTAGTAGGAGTGAGAAAAACATCACGGGGTGGTGCGCATTGTATGGGTGTGTGTTACATTACATTCACTAGTAGGAGTGAGAAAAACATCACGGGGTGGTGCGCATTGCATGGGTGTGTGTTACAGTACATTCACTAGTAGGAGTGAGAAAAACATCACGGGGTGGTGCGCATTGTATGGGTGTGTGTTACATTACATTCACTAGGAGGAGTGAGAAAAACATCACGGGGTGGTGCGCATTGTATGGGTGTGTGTTACATTACATTCACTAGTAGGAGTGAGAAAAACATCACGGGGTGGTGCGCATTGTATGGGTGTGTGTTACATTACATTCAATAGTAGGAGTGAGAAAAACATCACAGGGTCGTGCGCATTGTATGGGTGTGTGTTACATTACATTCACTAGTAGGAGTGAGAAAAATATCACGGGGTGGTGCGCATTTTATGGGTGTGTGTTACATTACATTCACTAATAGGAGTGAGAAAAACATCACGGGGTGGTGCGCATTGTATGGGTGTGTGTTACATTACATTCACTAGTAGGAGTGAGAAAAACATCACGGGGTGGTGCGCATTGTATGGGTGTGTGTTACATTACATTCACTAGTAGGAGTGAGAAAAACATCACGGGGTGGTGCGCATTGTATGGGTGTGTGTTACATTACATTCACTAGTAGGAGTGAGAAAAACATCACGGCGAGGTGCGCATTGTATGGGTGTGTGTTACATTACATTCACTAGTAAGAGTGAGAAAAACATCACGGGGTGGGGCGCATTGTATGGGTGTGTGTTACATTACATTCACTAGTAGGAGTGAGAAAAACATCACGGGGTGGTGCGCATTGTATGGGTGTGTGTTACACTACATTCACTACTAGCAGTGAGAAAAACATCACAGGGTGGTGCGCATTGTATGGGTGTGTGTTACACTACATTCACTAGTAGGAGTGAGAAAAACATCACGGGGTGGTGCGCATTGTATAGGTGTGTGTTACATTGCATTCACTAGTAGGAGTGAGAAAAACATCACGGGGTGGTGCGCATTGTATGGGTGTGTGTTACATTACATTCACTAGTAGGAGTGAGAAAATCATCACGGGGTGGTGTGCATTGTATGGGTGTGTGTTACATTACATTCACTAGTAGGAGTGAGAAAAACATCACGGGGTGGTGCGCATTGTATGGGTGTGTGTTACACTACATTCACTACTAGCAGTGAGAAAAACATCACGGGGTGGTGCGCATTGTATGGGTGTGTGTTACATTAGATTCACTAGTAGGAGTGAGAAAATCATCACGGGGTGGTGCGCATTGTATGGGTGTGTGTTACATTAGATTCACTAGTAGGAGTGAGAGAAACATCACGGGGTGGTGCGCATTTTATGGGTGTGCGTTACATTACCTTCACTAGTAGGAGTGAGAGAAACATCACGGGGTGGTGCGCATTGTATGGGTGTGCGTTACATTACATTCACTAGTAGGAGTGAGAGAAACATCACGGGGTGGTGCGCATTGTATGGGTGTGCGTTACATTACATTCACTAGTAGCAGTGAGAAAAACATCACGGGGTGGTGCGCATTGTATGGGTGTGCGTTACATTACATTCACTAGTAGGAGTGAGAAAAACATCAGGGGGTGGTGCACACTGTATGGGTGTGTTACATTACATTCACTAGTAGGAGTGAGAAAAACATCACGGGGTGGTGCGCATTGTATGGGTGTGTGTTACATTACATTCACTAGTAGGAGTGAGAAAAACATCACGGGGTGGTGCGCATTGTATGGGTGTGTGTTACATTAGATTCACTAGTAGGAGTGAGAAAAACATCACGGGGTGGTGCGCATTGTATGGGTGTGTGTTACATTACATTCACTAGTAGGAGTGAGAAAAACATCACGGGGTGGTGCGCATTGTATGGGTGTGTGTTACACTACATTCACTACTAGCAGTGAGAAAAACATCACGGGGTGGTGCGCATTGCATGGGTGTGTGTTACACTACATTCACTAGTAGGAGTGAGAAAAACATCACGGGGTGGTGCGCATTGTATGGGTGTGTGTTACATTACATTCACTAGTAGGAGTGAGAAAAACATCACGGGGTGGTGCGCATTGTATGGGTGTGTGTTACATTAGATTCACTAGTAGGAGTGCGAAAATCATCACGGGGTGGTGCGCATTGTATGGGTGTGTGTTACATTACATTCACTAGTAGGAGTGAGAAAAACATCACGGGGTGGTGCGCATTGTATGGGTGTGTGTTACACTACATTCACTACTAGCAGTGAGAAAAACATCACGGGGTGGTGCGCATTGTATGGGTGTGTGTTACATTACATTCATTAGTAGGAGTGAGAAAAACATCACGGGGTGGTGCGCATTGTATGGGTGTGTGTTACATTACATTCACTAGTAGGAGTGAAAAAAACATCACGGGGTGGTGCGCATTGTATGGGTGTGTGTTACATTACATTCACTAGTAGGAGTGAGAGGAACATCACGGAGTGGTGCGCATTTTATGGGTGTGCGTTACATTACATTCACTAGTAGGAGTGAGAGAAACATCACGGGGTGGTGCGCATTGTATGGGTGTGCGTTACATTACAATCACTAGTAGGAGTGAGAAAAACATCACGGGGTGGTGCGCATTGTATGGGTGTGCGTTACATTACATTCACTAGTAGCAGTGAGAAAAACATCACGGGGTCGTGCGCATTGTATGGGTGTGCGTTACATTACATTCACTAGTAGGAGTGAGAAAAACATCACGGGGTGGTGCGCATTGTATGGGTGTGCGTTACATTAGATTCACTAGTAGGAGTGAGAAAAACATCACGGGGTGGTGCGCATTGTATGGGTGTGTGTTACATTAGATTCACTAGTAGGAGTGAGAAAAACATCACGGGGTGGTGCGCATTGTATGGGTGTGTGTTACATTAGAATCACTAGTAGGAGTGAAAAAACATCACGGGGTGGTGCGCATTGTATGGGTTTTTGTTACGTTACATTCACTAGTAGGAGTGAGAAAAACATCACGGGGTGGTGCGCATTTTATGGGTGTGTGTTACATTACATTCACTAGTAGGAGTGAGAAAAACATCACGGGGTGGTGCGCATTGTATGGGTGTGTGTTACATTACATTCACTAGTAGGAGTGAGAAAAACATCACGGGGTGGTGCGCATTGCATGGGTGTGTGTTACAGTACATTCACTAGTAGGAGTGAGAAAAACATCACGGGGTGGTGCGCATTGTATGGGTGTGTGTTACATTACATTCACTAGGAGGAGTGAGAAAAACATCACGGGGTGGTGCGCATTGTATGGGTGTGTGTTACATTACATTCACTAGTAGGAGTGAGAAAAACATCACGGGGTGGTGCGCATTGTATGGGTGTGTGTTACATTACATTCAATAGTAGGAGTGAGAAAAACATCACAGGGTCGTGCGCATTGTATGGGTGTGTGTTATTATACATTCACTAGTAGGAGTGAGAAAAACATCACGGGGTGGTGCGCATTTTATGGGTGTGTGTTACATTACATTCACTAATAGGAGTGAGACAAACATCACGGGGTGGTGCGCATTGTATGGGTGTGTGTTACATTACATTCACTAGTAGGAGTGAGAAAAACATCACGGGGTGGTGCGCATTGTATGGGTGTGTGTTACACTACATTCACTACTAGCAGTGAGAAAAACATCACGGGGTGGTGCGCATTGTATGGGTGTGTGTTACACTACATTCACTAGTAGGAGTGAGAAAAACATCACGGGGTGGTGCGCATTGTATAGGTGTGTGTTACATTGCATTCACTAGTAGGAGTGAGAAAAACATCACGGGGTGGTGCGCATTGTATGGGTGTGTGTTACATTACATTCACTAGTAGGAGTGAGAAAATCATCACGGGGTGGTGTGCATTGTATGGGTGTGTGTTACATTACATTCACTAGTAGGAGTGAGAAAAACATCACGGGGTGGTGCGCATTGTATGGGTGTGTGTTACACTACATTCACTACTAGCAGTGAGAAAAACATCACGGGGTGGTGCGCATTGTATGGGTGTGTGTTACATTAGATTCACTAGTAGGAGTGAGAAAATCATCACGGGGTGGTGCGCATTGTATGGGTGTGTGTTACATTAGATTCACTAGTAGGAGTGAGAGAAACATCACGGGGTGGTGCGCATTTTATGGGTGTGCGTTACATTACCTTCACTAGTAGGAGTGAGAGAAACATCACGGGGTGGTGCGCATTGTATGGGTGTGCGTTACATTACATTCACTAGTAGGAGTGAGAGAAACATCACGGGGTGGTGCGCATTGTATGGGTGTGCGTTACATTACATTCACTAGTAGCAGTGAGAAAAACATCACGGGGTGGTGCGCATTGTATGGGTGTGCGTTACATTACATTCACTAGTAGGAGTGAGAAAAACATCAGGGGGTGGTGCACACTGTATGGGTGTGTTACATTACATTCACTAGTAGGAGTGAGAAAAACATCACGGGGTGGTGCGCATTGTATGGGTGTGTGTTACATTACATTCACTAGTAGGAGTGAGAAAAACATCACGGGGTGGTGCGCATTGTATGGGTGTGTGTTACATTAGATTCACTAGTAGGAGTGAGAAAAACATCACGGGGTGGTGCGCATTGTATGGGTGTGTGTTACATTACATTCACTAGTAGGAGTGAGAAAAACATCACGGGGTGGTGCGCATTGTATGGGTGTGTGTTACACTACATTCACTACTAGCAGTGAGAAAAACATCACGGGGTGGTGCGCATTGCATGGGTGTGTGTTACACTACATTCACTAGTAGGAGTGAGAAAAACATCACGGGGTGGTGCGCATTGTATGGGTGTGTGTTACATTACATTCACTAGTAGGAGTGAGAAAAACATCACGGGGTGGTGCGCATTGTATGGGTGTGTTTTACATTACATTCACTAGTAGGAGTGAGAAAATCATCACGGGGTGGTGTGCATTGTATGCGTGTGTGTTACATTACATTCACTAGTAGGAGTGAGAAAAACATCACGGGGTGGTGCGCATTGTATGGGTGTGTGTTACACTACATTCACTACTAGCAGTGAGAAAAACATCACGGGGTGGTGCGCATTGTATGGGTGTGTGTTACATTAGATTCACTAGTAGGAGTGAGAAAATCATCACGGGGTGGTGCGCATTGTATGGGTGTGTGTTACATTACATTCACTAGTAGGAGTGAGAGAAACATCACGGGGTGGTGCGCATTTTATGGGTGTGCGTTACATTACCTTCACTAGTAGGAGTGAGAGAAACATCACGGGGTGGTGCGCATTGTATGGGTGTGCGTTACATTACATTCACTAGTAGGAGTGAGAGAAACATCACGGGGTGGTGCGCATTGTATGGGTGTGCGTTACATTACATTCACTAGTAGCAGTGAGAAAAACATCACGGGGTGGTGCGCATTGTATGGGTGTGCGTTACATTACATTCACTAGTAGGAGTGAGAAAAACATCAGGGGGTGGTGCACATTGTATGGGTGTGTTACATTACATTCACTAGTAGGAGTGAGAAAAACATCACGGGGTGGTGCGCATTGTATGGGTGTGTGTTACATTACATTCACTAGTAGGAGTGAGAAAAACATCCCGGGGTGGTGCGCATTGTATGGGTGTGTGTTACATTAGATTCACTAGTAGGAGTGAGAAAAACATCACGGGGTGGTGCACATTGTATGGGTGTGTTACATTACATTCACTAGTAGGAGTGAGAAAAACATCACGGGGTGGTGCGCATTGTATGGGTGTGTGTTACATTACATTCACTAGTAGGAGTGAGAAAAACATCACGGGGTGGTGCGCATTGTATGGGTGTGTGTTACATTAGATTCACTAGTAGGAGTGAGAAAAACATCACGGGGTGGTGCGCATTGTATGGGTGTGTGTTACATTGCATTCACTAGTAGGAGTGAGAAAAACATCACGGGGTGGTGCGCATTGTATGGGTGTGTGTTACATTACATTCACTAGTAGGAGTGAGAAAAACATCACGGGGTGGTGCGCATTGTATGGGTGTGTGTTACATTAGATTCACTAGTAGGAGTGAGAAAAACATCACGGGGTGGTGCGCATTGTATGGGTGTGTGTTACATTAGATTCACTAGTAGGAGTGAGAAAAACATCACGGGGTGGTGCGCATTGTATGGGTGTGTGTTACATTACATTCACTAGTAGGAGTGAGAAAAACATCACGGGGTGGTGCACATTGTATGGGTGTGTGTTACATTACATTCACTAGTAGGAGTGAGAAAAACATCACGGGGTGGTGCGCATTGTATGGGTGTGTGTTACATTACATCCATTAGTATGAGTGAGAAAAATATCACGGGGTGGTGCGCATTGTATGTTTGTGTGTTACATTACATTCACTAGTAGCAGTGAGAAAAACATCAGGGGGTGGTGCGCATTGTATGGGTGTGTGTTACATTACATTCACTAGTAGGAGTGAGAAAATCATCACGGGTTGGTGCGCATTGTATGGGTGTTTGTTACATTACATTCACTAGTAGGAGTGAGAAAATCATCACGGGGTGGTGCGCATTGTATGGATGTGTGTTACATTACATTCACTAGTAGGAGTGAGAAAAACATCACGGGGTGGTGCGCATTGTATGGGTGTGTGTTACATTACATTCACTAGTAGGTGTGAGAACAACATCACGGGGTGGTGCGCATTGTATGGGTGTTTGTTACATTAGATTCACTAGTAGGAGTGAGAAAATCATCACGGGGTGGTGCGTATTGTATGGGTTTGTGTTACATTACATTCACTAGTAGGAGTGAGAAAAACATCACGGGGTGGTGCGCATTGTATGGGTGTGTGTTACATTACATTCACTAGTAGGAGTTAGAAAAACATCACTGGGTGGTGCGCATTGTATGGGTGTGTGTTACATTACATTCACTAGTAGGAGTGAGAAAAACATCACGGGGTGGTGCGCATTGTATGGGTGTGTGTTACATTACATTCACTAGTAGGAGTGAGAAAAACATCACGGGGTGGTGCGCATTGTATGGGTGTGTGTTACATTAGATTCACTAGTAGGAGTGAGAAAATCATCACGGGGTGGTGCGCATTGTATGGGTGTGTGTTACATTACATTCACTAGTAGGAGTGAGAAAAACATCACGGGGAGGTGCGCGTTGTATGGGTGTGTGTTACATTACATTCACTAGTAGGAGTGAGAAAAACATCACGGGGTGGTGCGCGTTGTATGGGTGTGTGTTACATTACATTCACTAGTAGGAGTGAGAAAAACATCACGGGGTTGTGCGCATTGTATGGGTGTGTGTTACATTACATTCACTAGTAAGAGTGAGAAAAACATCACGGGGTGGTGCGCATTGTATGGGTGTGTGTTACATTACATTCACTAGTAGGAGTGAGAAAAACATCACGGGGTGGTGCGCATTGTATGGGTGTGTGTTACATTACATTCACTAGTAGGAGTGAGAAAAACATCACGGGGTTGTGCGCATTGTATGGGTGTGTGTTACATTACATTCACTAGTAGGAGTGAGAAAAACATCACGGGGTGGTGCGCATTGTATGGGTGTGTGTTACATTGCATTCACTAGTAGGAGTGAGAAAAACATCACGGGGTGGTGCGCATTGTATGGGTGTGTGTTACATTGCATTCACTAGTAGGAGTGAGAAAAACATCACGGGGTGGTGCGCATTGTATGGGTGTGTGTTACATTGCATTCACTAGTAGGAGTGAGAGAAACATCACGGGGTGGTGCGCATTGTATGGGTGTGCGTTACATTACAATCACTAGTAGGAGTGAGAAAAACATCACGGGGTGGTGCGCATTGTATGGGTGTGTGTTACATTACATTCACTAGTAGCAGTGAGAAAAACATCACGGGGTGGTGCGCATTGTATGGGTGTGTGTTACATTAGATTCACTAGTAGGAGTGAGAAAAACATCACGGGGTGGTGCGCATTGTATGGGTGTGTGTTACATTAGATTCACTAGTAGGAGTGAGAAAAACATCACGGGGTGGTGCGCATTGTATGGGTTTTTGTTACATTACATTCACTAGTAGGAGTGAGAAAAACATCACGGGGTGGTGCGCATTTTATGGGTGTGTGTTTCATTACATTCACTAGTAGGAGTGAGAAAAACATCACGGGGTGGTGCGCATTGTATGGGTGTGTGTTACATTACATTCACTAGTAGGAGTGAGAAAAACATCACGGGGTGGTGCGCATTGTATGGGTGTGTGTTACATTCACTAGTAGGAGTGAGAAAAACATCACGGGGTGGTGCGCATTGTATGGGTGTGTGTTACATTACATTCACTAGTAGGAGTGAGAAAAACATCACGGGGTCGTGCGCATCGTATGGGTGTGTGTTACACTACATTCACTACTAAGAGTGAGAAAAACATCACGGGGTGGTGCTCATTGTATGGGTGTGTGTTACACTACATTCACTAGTAGGAGTGAGAAAAACATCACGGGGTGGTGCGCATTGTATGGGTGTGTGTTACATTACATTCACTAGTAGGAGTGAGAAAAACATCACGGGGTGGTGCGCATTGTATGGGTGTTTGTTACATTAGATTCACTAGTAGGAGTGAGAAAATCATCAAGGGGTGGTGCGCATTGTATGGGTGTGTGTAACATTACATTCACTAGTAGGAGTGAGAAAAACATCACGGGGTGGTGCGCATTGTATGGGTGTGTGTTACATTACATTCACTAGTAGGAGTGAGAAAAACATCACGGGGTGGTGCGCATTGTATGGGTGTGTGTTACATTACATTCACTAGTAGGAGTGAGAAAATCATCACGGGGTGGTGCGCATTGTATGGGTGTGTGTTACATTAGATTCACTAGTAGGAGTGAGAAAAACATCACGGGGTGGTGCGCATTGTATGGGTGTGCGTTACATTAGATTCACTATTAGGAGTGAGAGAAACATCACGGGGTGGTGCGCATTTTATGGGTGTGCGTTACATTACATTCACTAGTAGGAGTGAGAGAAACATCACGGGGTGGTGCGCATTGTATGGGTGTGCGTTACATTACATTCACTAGTAGGAGTGAGAGAAACATCACGGGGTGGTGCGCATTGTATGGGTGTGCGTTACATTAGATTCACTACTAGGAGTGAGAAAAACATCACGGGGTGGTGCGCATTGTATGGGTGTGCGTTACATTACATTCACTAGTAGAAGTGAGAAAAACATCAGGGGGTGGTGCGCATTGTATGGGTGTGCGTTACATTAGATTCACTAGTAGGAGTGAGAAAAACATCACGGGGTGGTGCGCATTGTATGGGTGTGCGTTACATTACATTCACTAGTAGGAGTGAGAAAAACATCACGGGGTGGTGCGCATTGTATGGGTGTGCGTTACATTACATTCACTAGTAGGAGTGAGAAAAACATCACGGGGTGGTGCGCATTGAATGGGTGTGCGTTACATTACATTCACTAGTAGGAGTGAGAAAAACATCACGGGGTGGTGCGCATTGTATGGGTGTGTGTTACATTACATTCACTAGTAGGAGTGAGAAAAACATCACGGGGTGGTGCGCATTGTATGGGTGTGTGTTACATTCCATTCACTAGTAGGAGTGAGAAAAACATCACGGGGTGGTGCGCGTTGTATGGGTGTGTGTTACATTCCATTCACTAGTAGGAGTGAGAAAAACATCAAGGGGTGGTGCGCGTTGTATGGGTGTGTGTTACATACCATTCACTAGTAGGAGTGAGAAAAACATCACGGGGTGGTGCGCGTTGTATGGGTGAGTGTTACATTCCATTCACTAGTACGAGTGAGAAAAACATCACGGGGTGGTGCGCGTTGTATGGGTGTGTGTTACATTCCATTCACTAGTAGGAGTGAGAAAAACATCACGGGGTGGTGCGCGTTGTATGGGTGTGTGTTACATTCCATTCACTAGTAGGAGTGAGAAAAACATCACGGGGTGGTGCGCGTTGTATGGGTGTGTGTTACATTCCATTCACTAGTAGGAGTGAGAAAAACATCACGGGGTGGTGCGCGTTGTATGGGTGTGTGTTACATTCCATTCACTAGTAGGAGTGAGAAAAACATCACGGGGTGGTGCGCGTTGTATGGGTGTGTGTTACATTCCATTCACTAGTAGGAGTGAGAAAAACATCACGGGGTGGTGCGCGTTGTATGGGTGTGTGTTACATTCCATTCACTAGTAGGAGTGAGAAAAACATCACGGGGTGTTGCGCGTTGTATGGGTGTGTGTTACATTACATTCACTAGTAGGAGTGAGAAAAACATCACGGGGTGGTGCGCGTTGTATGGGTGTGTGTTACATTACATTCACTAGTAGGAGTGAGAAAAACATCACGGGGTGGTGCGCGTTGTATGGGTGTGTGTTACATTACATTCACTAGTAGGAGTGAGAAAAACATCACGGGGTGGTGCGCGTTGTATGGGTGTGTGTTACATTACATTCACTAGTAGGAGTGAGAAAAACATCACGGGGTGGTGCGCGTTGTATGGGTGTGTGTTACATTACATTCACTAGTAGGAGTGAGAAAAACATCACGGGGTGGTGCGCGTTGTATGGGTGTGTGTTACATTACATTCACTAGTAGGAGTGAGAAAAACATCACGGGGTGGTGCGCGTTGTATGGGTGTGTGTTACATTACATTCACTAGTAGGAGTGAGAAAAACATCACGGGGTGGTGCGCGTTGTATGGGTGTGTGTTACATTACATTCACTAGTAGGAGTGAGAAAAACATCACGGGGTGGTGCGCGTTGTATGGGTGTGTGTTAGATTACATTCACTAGTAGGAGTGAGAAAAACATCACGGGGTGGTGCGCGTTGTATGGGTGTGTGTTAGATTACATTCACTAGTAGGAGTGAGAAAATCATCACGGGGTGGTGCGCGTTGTATGGGTGTGTGTTACATTACATTCACTAGTAGGAGTGAGAAAATCATCACGGGGTGGTGCGCGTTGTATGGGTGTGTGTTACATTACATTCACTAGTAGGAGTGAGAAAATCATCACGGGGTGGTGCGCGTTGTATGGGTGTGTGTTACATTACATTCACTAGTAGGAGTGAGAATAACATCACGGGGTGGTGCGCGTTGTATGGGTGTGTGTTACATTAGATTCACTAGTAGGAGTGAGAAAATCATCACGGGGTGGTGCGCGTTGTATGGGTGTGTGTTACATTAGATTCACTAGTAGGAGTGAGAAAAACATCACGGGGTGGTGCGCGTTGTATGGGTGTGTGTTACATTACATTCACTAGTAGGAGTGAGAAAAACATCACGGGGTGGTGCGCGTTGTATGGGTGTGTGTTACATTACATTCACTAGTAGGAGTGAGAAAAACATCACGGGGTGGTGCGCATTGTATGGGTGTGTGTTACACTACATTCACTACTAGCAGTGAGAAAAACATCACGGGGTGGTGCGCATTGCATGGGTGTGTGTTACACTACATTCACTAGTAGGAGTGAGAAAAACATCACGGGGTGGTGCGCATTGTATGGGTGTGTGTTACATTACATTCACTAGTAGGAGTGAGAAAAACATCACGGGGTGGTGCGCATTGTATGGGTGTGTTTTACATTACATTCACTAGTAGGAGTGAGAAAATCATCACGGGGTGGTGTGCATTGTATGCGTGTGTGTTACATTACATTCACTAGTAGGAGTGAGAAAAACATCACGGGGTGGTGCGCATTGTATGGGTGTGTGTTACACTACATTCACTACTAGCAGTGAGAAAAACATCACGGGGTGGTGCGCATTGTATGGGTGTGTGTTACATTAGATTCACTAGTAGGAGTGAGAAAATCATCACGGGGTGGTGCGCATTGTATGGGTGTGTGTTACATTACATTCACTAGTAGGAGTGAGAGAAACATCACGGGGTGGTGCGCATTTTATGGGTGTGCGTTACATTACCTTCACTAGTAGGAGTGAGAGAAACATCACGGGGTGGTGCGCATTGTATGGGTGTGCGTTACATTACATTCACTAGTAGGAGTGAGAGAAACATCACGGGGTGGTGCGCATTGTATGGGTGTGCGTTACATTACATTCACTAGTAGCAGTGAGAAAAACATCACGGGGTGGTGCGCATTGTATGGGTGTGCGTTACATTACATTCACTAGTAGGAGTGAGAAAAACATCAGGGGGTGGTGCACATTGTATGGGTGTGTTACATTACATTCACTAGTAGGAGTGAGAAAAACATCACGGGGTGGTGCGCATTGTATGGGTGTGTGTTACATTACATTCACTAGTAGGAGTGAGAAAAACATCCCGGGGTGGTGCGCATTGTATGGGTGTGTGTTACATTAGATTCACTAGTAGGAGTGAGAAAAACATCACGGGGTGGTGCACATTGTATGGGTGTGTTACATTACATTCACTAGTAGGAGTGAGAAAAACATCACGGGGTGGTGCGCATTGTATGGGTGTGTGTTACATTACATTCACTAGTAGGAGTGAGAAAAACATCACGGGGTGGTGCGCATTGTATGGGTGTGTGTTACATTAGATTCACTAGTAGGAGTGAGAAAAACATCACGGGGTGGTGCGCATTGTATGGGTGTGTGTTACATTGCATTCACTAGTAGGAGTGAGAAAAACATCACGGGGTGGTGCGCATTGTATGGGTGTGTGTTACATTACATTCACTAGTAGGAGTGAGAAAAACATCACGGGGTGGTGCGCATTGTATGGGTGTGTGTTACATTAGATTCACTAGTAGGAGTGAGAAAAACATCACGGGGTGGTGCGCATTGTATGGGTGTGTGTTACATTAGATTCACTAGTAGGAGTGAGAAAAACATCACGGGGTGGTGCGCATTGTATGGGTGTGTGTTACATTACATTCACTAGTAGGAGTGAGAAAAACATCACGGGGTGGTGCACATTGTATGGGTGTGTGTTACATTACATTCACTAGTAGGAGTGAGAAAAACATCACGGGGTGGTGCGCATTGTATGGGTGTGTGTTACATTACATCCATTAGTATGAGTGAGAAAAATATCACGGGGTGGTGCGCATTGTATGTTTGTGTGTTACATTACATTCACTAGTAGCAGTGAGAAAAACATCAGGGGGTGGTGCGCATTGTATGGGTGTGTGTTACATTACATTCACTAGTAGGAGTGAGAAAATCATCACGGGTTGGTGCGCATTGTATGGGTGTTTGTTACATTACATTCACTAGTAGGAGTGAGAAAATCATCACGGGGTGGTGCGCATTGTATGGATGTGTGTTACATTACATTCACTAGTAGGAGTGAGAAAAACATCACGGGGTGGTGCGCATTGTATGGGTGTGTGTTACATTACATTCACTAGTAGGTGTGAGAACAACATCACGGGGTGGTGCGCATTGTATGGGTGTTTGTTACATTAGATTCACTAGTAGGAGTGAGAAAATCATCACGGGGTGGTGCGCGTTGTATGGGTGTGTGTTACATTCCATTCACTAGTAGGAGTGAGAAAAACATCAAGGGGTGGTGCGCGTTGTATGGGTGTGTGTTACATACCATTCACTAGTAGGAGTGAGAAAAACATCACGGGGTGGTGCGCGTTGTATGGGTGAGTGTTACATTCCATTCACTAGTACGAGTGAGAAAAACATCACGGGGTGGTGCGCGTTGTATGGGTGTGTGTTACATTCCATTCACTAGTAGGAGTGAGAAAAACATCACGGGGTGGTGCGCGTTGTATGGGTGTGTGTTACATTCCATTCACTAGTAGGAGTGAGAAAAACATCACGGGGTGGTGCGCGTTGTATGGGTGTGTGTTACATTCCATTCACTAGTAGGAGTGAGAAAAACATCACGGGGTGGTGCGCGTTGTATGGGTGTGTGTTACATTCCATTCACTAGTAGGAGTGAGAAAAACATCACGGGGTGGTGCGCGTTGTATGGGTGTGTGTTACATTCCATTCACTAGTAGGAGTGAGAAAAACATCACGGGGTGGTGCGCGTTGTATGGGTGTGTGTTACATTCCATTCACTAGTAGGAGTGAGAAAAACATCACGGGGTGTTGCGCGTTGTATGGGTGTGTGTTACATTACATTCACTAGTAGGAGTGAGAAAAACATCACGGGGTGGTGCGCGTTGTATGGGTGTGTGTTACATTACATTCACTAGTAGGAGTGAGAAAAACATCACGGGGTGGTGCGCGTTGTATGGGTGTGTGTTACATTACATTCACTAGTAGGAGTGAGAAAAACATCACGGGGTGGTGCGCGTTGTATGGGTGTGTGTTACATTACATTCACTAGTAGGAGTGAGAAAAACATCACGGGGTGGTGCGCGTTGTATGGGTGTGTGTTACATTACATTCACTAGTAGGAGTGAGAAAAACATCACGGGGTGGTGCGCGTTGTATGGGTGTGTGTTACATTACATTCACTAGTAGGAGTGAGAAAAACATCACGGGGTGGTGCGCGTTGTATGGGTGTGTGTTACATTACATTCACTAGTAGGAGTGAGAAAAACATCACGGGGTGGTGCGCGTTGTATGGGTGTGTGTTACATTACATTCACTAGTAGGAGTGAGAAAAACATCACGGGGTGGTGCGCGTTGTATGGGTGTGTGTTAGATTACATTCACTAGTAGGAGTGAGAAAAACATCACGGGGTGGTGCGCGTTGTATGGGTGTGTGTTAGATTACATTCACTAGTAGGAGTGAGAAAATCATCACGGGGTGGTGCGCGTTGTATGGGTGTGTGTTACATTACATTCACTAGTAGGAGTGAGAAAATCATCACGGGGTGGTGCGCGTTGTATGGGTGTGTGTTACATTACATTCACTAGTAGGAGTGAGAAAATCATCACGGGGTGGTGCGCGTTGTATGGGTGTGTGTTACATTACATTCACTAGTAGGAGTGAGAATAACATCACGGGGTGGTGCGCGTTGTATGGGTGTGTGTTACATTAGATTCACTAGTAGGAGTGAGAAAATCATCACGGGGTGGTGCGCGTTGTATGGGTGTGTGTTACATTAGATTCACTAGTAGGAGTGAGAAAAACATCACGGGGTGGTGCGCGTTGTATGGGTGTGTGTTACATTACATTCACTAGTAGGAGTGAGAAAAACATCACGGGGTGGTGCGCGTTGTATGGGTGTGTGTTACATTACATTCACTAGTAGGAGTGAGAAAAACATCACGGGGTGGTGCGCATTGTATGGGTGTGTGTTACACTACATTCACTACTAGCAGTGAGAAAAACATCACGGGGTGGTGCGCATTGCATGGGTGTGTGTTACACTACATTCACTAGTAGGAGTGAGAAAAACATCACGGGGTGGTGCGCATTGTATGGGTGTGTGTTACATTACATTCACTAGTAGGAGTGAGAAAAACATCACGGGGTGGTGCGCATTGTATGGGTGTGTTTTACATTACATTCACTAGTAGGAGTGAGAAAATCATCACGGGGTGGTGTGCATTGTATGCGTGTGTGTTACATTACATTCACTAGTAGGAGTGAGAAAAACATCACGGGGTGGTGCGCATTGTATGGGTGTGTGTTACACTACATTCACTACTAGCAGTGAGAAAAACATCACGGGGTGGTGCGCATTGTATGGGTGTGTGTTACATTAGATTCACTAGTAGGAGTGAGAAAATCATCACGGGGTGGTGCGCATTGTATGGGTGTGTGTTACATTACATTCACTAGTAGGAGTGAGAGAAACATCACGGGGTGGTGCGCATTTTATGGGTGTGCGTTACATTACCTTCACTAGTAGGAGTGAGAGAAACATCACGGGGTGGTGCGCATTGTATGGGTGTGCGTTACATTACATTCACTAGTAGGAGTGAGAGAAACATCACGGGGTGGTGCGCATTGTATGGGTGTGCGTTACATTACATTCACTAGTAGCAGTGAGAAAAACATCACGGGGTGGTGCGCATTGTATGGGTGTGCGTTACATTACATTCACTAGTAGGAGTGAGAAAAACATCAGGGGGTGGTGCACATTGTATGGGTGTGTTACATTACATTCACTAGTAGGAGTGAGAAAAACATCACGGGGTGGTGCGCATTGTATGGGTGTGTGTTACATTACATTCACTAGTAGGAGTGAGAAAAACATCCCGGGGTGGTGCGCATTGTATGGGTGTGTGTTACATTAGATTCACTAGTAGGAGTGAGAAAAACATCACGGGGTGGTGCACATTGTATGGGTGTGTTACATTACATTCACTAGTAGGAGTGAGAAAAACATCACGGGGTGGTGCGCATTGTATGGGTGTGTGTTACATTACATTCACTAGTAGGAGTGAGAAAAACATCACGGGGTGGTGCGCATTGTATGGGTGTGTGTTACATTAGATTCACTAGTAGGAGTGAGAAAAACATCACGGGGTGGTGCGCATTGTATGGGTGTGTGTTACATTGCATTCACTAGTAGGAGTGAGAAAAACATCACGGGGTGGTGCGCATTGTATGGGTGTGTGTTACATTACATTCACTAGTAGGAGTGAGAAAAACATCACGGGGTGGTGCGCATTGTATGGGTGTGTGTTACATTAGATTCACTAGTAGGAGTGAGAAAAACATCACGGGGTGGTGCGCATTGTATGGGTGTGTGTTACATTAGATTCACTAGTAGGAGTGAGAAAAACATCACGGGGTGGTGCGCATTGTATGGGTGTGTGTTACATTACATTCACTAGTAGGAGTGAGAAAAACATCACGGGGTGGTGCACATTGTATGGGTGTGTGTTACATTACATTCACTAGTAGGAGTGAGAAAAACATCACGGGGTGGTGCGCATTGTATGGGTGTGTGTTACATTACATCCATTAGTATGAGTGAGAAAAATATCACGGGGTGGTGCGCATTGTATGTTTGTGTGTTACATTACATTCACTAGTAGCAGTGAGAAAAACATCAGGGGGTGGTGCGCATTGTATGGGTGTGTGTTACATTACATTCACTAGTAGGAGTGAGAAAATCATCACGGGTTGGTGCGCATTGTATGGGTGTTTGTTACATTACATTCACTAGTAGGAGTGAGAAAATCATCACGGGGTGGTGCGCATTGTATGGATGTGTGTTACATTACATTCACTAGTAGGAGTGAGAAAAACATCACGGGGTGGTGCGCATTGTATGGGTGTGTGTTACATTACATTCACTAGTAGGTGTGAGAACAACATCACGGGGTGGTGCGCATTGTATGGGTGTTTGTTACATTAGATTCACTAGTAGGAGTGAGAAAATCATCACGGGGTGGTGCGTATTGTATGGGTTTGTGTTACATTACATTCACTAGTAGGAGTGAGAAAAACATCACGGGGTGGTGCGCATTGTATGGGTGTGTGTTACATTACATTCACTAGTAGGAGTTAGAAAAACATCACTGGGTGGTGCGCATTGTATGGGTGTGTGTTACATTACATTCACTAGTAGGAGTGAGAAAAACATCACGGGGTGGTGCGCATTGTATGGGTGTGTGTTACATTACATTCACTAGTAGGAGTGAGAAAAACATCACGGGGTGGTGCGCATTGTATGGGTGTGTGTTACATTAGATTCACTAGTAGGAGTGAGAAAATCATCACGGGGTGGTGCGCATTGTATGGGTGTGTGTTACATTACATTCACTAGTAGGAGTGAGAAAAACATCACGGGGAGGTGCGCGTTGTATGGGTGTGTGTTACATTACATTCACTAGTAGGAGTGAGAAAAACATCACGGGGTGGTGCGCGTTGTATGGGTGTGTGTTACATTACATTCACTAGTAGGAGTGAGAAAAACATCACGGGGTTGTGCGCATTGTATGGGTGTGTGTTACATTACATTCACTAGTAGGAGTGAGAAAAACATCACGGGGTGGTGCGCATTGTATGGGTGTGTGTTACATTACATTCACTAGTAGGAGTGAGAAAAACATCACGGGGTGGTGCGCATTGTATGGGTGTGTGTTACATTACATTCACTAGTAGGAGTGAGAAAAACATCACGGGGTTGTGCGCATTGTATGGGTGTGTGTTACATTACATTCACTAGTAGGAGTGAGAAAAACATCACGGGGTGGTGCGCATTGTATGGGTGTGTGTTACATTGCATTCACTAGTAGGAGTGAGAAAAACATCACGGGGTGGTGCGCATTGTATGGGTGTGTGTTACATTGCATTCACTAGTAGGAGTGAGAAAAACATCACGGGGTGGTGCGCATTGTATGGGTGTGTGTTACATTGCATTCACTAGTAGGAGTGAGAGAAACATCACGGGGTGGTGCGCATTGTATGGGTGTGCGTTACATTACAATCACTAGTAGGAGTGAGAAAAACATCACGGGGTGGTGCGCATTGTATGGGTGTGTGTTACATTACATTCACTAGTAGCAGTGAGAAAAACATCACGGGGTGGTGCGCATTGTATGGGTGTGTGTTACATTAGATACACTAGTAGGAGTGAGAAAAACATCACGGGGTGGTGCGCATTGTATGGGTGTGTGTTACATTAGATTCACTAGTAGGAGTGAGAAAAACATCACGGGGTGGTGCGCATTGTATGGGTTTTTGTTACATTACATTCACTAGTAGGAGTGAGAAAAACATCACGGGGTGGTGCGCATTTTATGGGTGTGTGTTTCATTACATTCACTAGTAGGAGTGAGAAAAACATCACGGGGTGGTGCGCATTGTATGGGTGTGTGTTACATTACATTCACTAGTAGGAGTGAGAAAAACATCACGGGGTGGTGCGCATTGTATGGGTGTGTGTTACATTCACTAGTAGGAGTGAGAAAAACATCACGGGGTGGTGCGCATTGTATGGGTGTGTGTTACATTACATTCACTAGTAGGAGTGAGAAAAACATCACGGGGTCGTGCGCATCGTATGGGTGTGTGTTACACTACATTCACTACTAAGAGTGAGAAAAACATCACGGGGTGGTGCTCATTGTATGGGTGTGTGTTACACTACATTCACTAGTAGGAGTGAGAAAAACATCACGGGGTGGTGCGCATTGTATGGGTGTGTGTTACATTACATTCACTAGTAGGAGTGAGAAAAACATCACGGGGTGGTGCGCATTGTATGGGTGTTTGTTACATTAGATTCACTAGTAGGAGTGAGAAAATCATCAAGGGGTGGTGCGCATTGTATGGGTGTGTGTAACATTACATTCACTAGTAGGAGTGAGAAAAACATCACGGGGTGGTGCGCATTGTATGGGTGTGTGTTACATTACATTCACTAGTAGGAGTGAGAAAAACATCACGGGGTGGTGCGCATTGTATGGGTGTGTGTTACATTACATTCACTAGTAGGAGTGAGAAAATCATCACGGGGTGGTGCGCATTGTATGGGTGTGTGTTACATTAGATTCACTAGTAGGAGTGAGAAAAACATCACGGGGTGGTGCGCATTGTATGGGTGTGCTTTACATTAGATTCACTATTAGGAGTGAGAGAAACATCACGGGGTGGTGCGCATTTTATGGGTGTGCGTTACATTACATTCACTAGTAGGAGTGAGAGAAACATCACGGGGTGGTGCGCATTGTATGGGTGTGCGTTACATTACATTCACTAGTAGGAGTGAGAGAAACATCACGGGGTGGTGCGCATTGTATGGGTGTGCGTTACATTAGATTCACTACTAGGAGTGAGAAAAACATCACGGGGTGGTGCGCATTGTATGGGTGTGCGTTACATTACATTCACTAGTAGAAGTGAGAAAAACATCAGGGGGTGGTGCGCATTGTATGGGTGTGCGTTACATTAGATTCACTAGTAGGAGTGAGAAAAACATCACGGGGTGGTGCGCATTGTATGGGTGTGCGTTACATTACATTCACTAGTAGGAGTGAGAAAAACATCACGGGGTGGTGCGCATTGTATGGGTGTGCGTTACATTACATTCACTAGTAGGAGTGAGAAAAACATCACGGGGTGGTGCGCTTTGAATGGGTGTGCGTTACATTACATTCACTAGTAGGAGTGAGAAAAACATCACGGGGTGGTGCGCATTGTATGGGTGTGTGTTACATTACATTCACTAGTAGGAGTGAGAAAAACATCACGGGGTGGTGCGCATTGTATGGGTGTGTGTTACATTCCATTCACTAGTAGGAGTGAGAAAAACATCACGGGGTGGTGCGCGTTGTATGGGTGTGTGTTACATTCCATTCACTAGTAGGAGTGAGAAAAACATCAAGGGGTGGTGCGCGTTGTATGGGTGTGTGTTACATACCATTCACTAGTAGGAGTGAGAAAAACATCACGGGGTGGTGCGCGTTGTATGGGTGAGTGTTACATTCCATTCACTAGTACGAGTGAGAAAAACATCACGGGGTGGTGCGCGTTGTATGGGTGTGTGTTACATTCCATTCACTAGTAGGAGTGAGAAAAACATCACGGGGTGGTGCGCGTTGTATGGGTGTGTGTTACATTCCATTCACTAGTAGGAGTGAGAAAAACATCACGGGGTGGTGCGCGTTGTATGGGTGTGTGTTACATTCCATTCACTAGTAGGAGTGAGAAAAACATCACGGGGTGGTGCGCGTTGTATGGGTGTGTGTTACATTCCATTCACTAGTAGGAGTGAGAAAAACATCACGGGGTGGTGCGCGTTGTATGGGTGTGTGTTACATTCCATTCACTAGTAGGAGTGAGAAAAACATCACGGGGTGGTGCGCGTTGTATGGGTGTGTGTTACATTCCATTCACTAGTAGGAGTGAGAAAAACATCACGGGGTGTTGCGCGTTGTATGGGTGTGTGTTACATTACATTCACTAGTAGGAGTGAGAAAAACATCACGGGGTGGTGCGCGTTGTATGGGTGTGTGTTACATTACATTCACTAGTAGGAGTGAGAAAAACATCACGGGGTGGTGCGCGTTGTATGGGTGTGTGTTACATTACATTCACTAGTAGGAGTGAGAAAAACATCACGGGGTGGTGCGCGTTGTATGGGTGTGTGTTACATTACATTCACTAGTAGGAGTGAGAAAAACATCACGGGGTGGTGCGCGTTGTATGGGTGTGTGTTACATTACATTCACTAGTAGGAGTGAGAAAAACATCACGGGGTGGTGCGCGTTGTATGGGTGTGTGTTACATTACATTCACTAGTAGGAGTGAGAAAAACATCACGGGGTGGTGCGCGTTGTATGGGTGTGTGTTACATTACATTCACTAGTAGGAGTGAGAAAAACATCACGGGGTGGTGCGCGTTGTATGGGTGTGTGTTACATTACATTCACTAGTAGGATTGAGAAAAACATCACGGGGTGGTGCGCGTTGTATGGGTGTGTGTTACATTACATTCACTAGTAGGAGTGAGAAAAACATCACGGGGTGGTGCGCGTTGTATGGGTGTGTGTTACATTACATTCACTAGTAGGAGTGAGAAAAACATCACGGGGTGGTGCGCGTTGTATGGGTGTGTGTTACATTACATTCACTAGTAGGAGTGAGAAAAACATCACGGGGTGGTGCGCGTTGTATGGGTGTGTGTTACATTACATTCACTAGTAGGAGTGAGAAAAACATCACGGGGTGGTGCGCGTTGTATGGGTGTGTGTTACATTACATTCACTTGTAGGAGTGAGAAAAACATCACGGGGTGGTGCGCGTTGTATGGGTGTGTGTTAGATTACATTCACTAGTAGGAGTGAGAAAAACATCACGGGGTGGTGCGCGTTGTATGGGTGTGTGTTAGATTACATTCACTAGTAGGAGTGAGAAAATCATCACGGGGTGGTGCGCGTTGTATGGGTGTGTGTTACATTACATTCACTAGTAGGAGTGAGAAAATCATCACGGGGTGGTGCGCGTTGTATGGGTGTGTGTTACATTACATTCACTAGTAGGAGTGAGAAAATCATCACGGGGTGGTGCGCGTTGTATGGGTGTGTGTTACATTACATTCACTAGTAGGAGTGAGAATAACATCACGGGGTGGTGCGCGTTGTATGGGTGTGTGTTACATTAGATTCACTAGTAGGAGTGAGAAAATCATCACGGGGTGGTGCGCGTTGTATGGGTGTGTGTTACATTAGATTCACTAGTAGGAGTGAGAAAAACATCACGGGGTGGTGCGCGTTGTATGGGTGTGTGTTACATTACATTCACTAGTAGGAGTGAGAAAAACATCACGGGGTGGTGCGCGTTGTATGGGTGTGTGTTACATTACATTCACTAGTAGGAGTGAGAAAAACATCACGGGGTGGTGCGCATTGTATGGGTGTGTGTTACATTACATTCACTAGTAGGAGTGAGAAAAACATCACGGGGTGGTGCGCATTGTATGGGTGTGTGTTACATTACATTCACTCGTAGGAGTGAGAAAAACATCACGGGGTGGTGCGCATTGTATGGGTGTGTGTTACATTACATTCACTCGTAGGAGTGAGAAAAACATCACGGGGTGGTGCGCATTGTATGGGTGTGTGTTACATTACATTCACTAGTAGGAGTGAGAAAAACATCACGGGGTGGTGCGCATTGTATGGGTGTTTGTTACATTAGATTCACTAGTAGGAGTGAGAAAATCATCACGGGGTGGTGCGCATTGTATGGGTGTGTGTTACATTACATTCACTACTAGGAGTGAGAAAAACATCACGTGGTGGTGCGCATTGTATGGGTGTGTGTTACATTACATTCACTAGTAGGAGTGAGAAAAACATCACGGGGTGGTGCGCATTGTATGGGTGTGTGTTAAATTACATTCACTAGTAGGAGTGAGAAAAACATTACCGGGTGGTGCGCATTGTATGGGTGTGTGTTACATTACATTCACTAGTAGGAGTGAGAAAAACATCACGGGCTGGTGCACATTGTATGGGTGTGTGTTACATTAGATTCACTAGTAGGAGTGAGAAAAACATCACGGGCTGGTGCGCATTTTATGGGTGTGTGTTACATTAGATTCACTAGTAGGAGTGAGAAAAACATCACGGGGTGGTGCGCATTGTATGGGTGTGTGTTACATTAGATTCACTGGTAGGAGTGAGAGAAACATCACGGGGTGGTGCGCATTGTATGGGTGTGTGTTACATTCCATTCACTAGTAGGAGTGAGAAAAACATAACGGGGTGGTGCGCATTGTATGGGTGTGTGTTACATTAGATTCACTGGTAGGAGTGAGAGAAACATCACGGGGTGGTGCGCATTGTATGGGTGTGTGTTACATTCCATTCACTAGTAGGAGTGAGAAAAACATCACGGGGTGGTGCGCATTGTATGGGTGTGCGTTACATTACATTCACTGGTAGGAGTGAGAGAAACATCACGGGGTGGTGCGCATTGTATGGGTGTGCGTTACATTACATTCACTAGTAGGAGTGAGAAAAACATCACGGGGTGGTGCGCATTGTATGGGTGTTTGTTACATTAGATTCACTAGTAGGAGTGAGAAAAACATCATGGGGTGGTGCGCATTGTATGGGTGTGTGTTACACTACATTCACTACTAGCAGTGAGAAAAACATCACGGGGTGGTGCGCATTGTATGGGTGTGTGTTACATTACATTCACTAGTAGGAGTGAGAAAAACATCACGGGGTGGTGCGCATTGTATGGGTGTGTGTTACATTACATTCACTAGTAGGAGTGAGAAAAACATCACGGGCTGGTGCGCATTGTATGGGTGTGTGTTACATTACATTCACTAGTAGGAGTGAGAAAAACATCAGGAGGTGGTGCGCATTGTATGGGTGTGTTACATTACATTCACTAGTAGGAGTGAGAAAAACATCACGGGGTGGTGCGCATTGTATGGGTGTGTGTTACATTACATTCACTAGTAGCAGTGAGAAAAACATCACGGGGTGGTGCGCATTGTATGGGTGTGTGTTACATTAGATTCACTAGTAGGAGTGAAAATCATCACGGGGTGGTGCGCATTGTATGGGTGTGTGTTACATTACATTCACTAGTAGGAGTGAGAAAAACATCACGGGGTGGTGCGCATTGTATGGGTGTGTGTTACATTACATTCACTAGTAGGAGTGAGAAAAACATCACGGAGTGGTGCGCATTGTATGGGTGTGTATTACATTACATTCACTAGTAGGAGTGAGAAAAACATCACGGGGTGGTGCGCATTGTATGGGTGTGTGTTACATTACATTCACTAGTAGGAGTGAGAAAAACATCACGGGGTGGTGCGCACTGTATGGGTGTGTGTTACATTCCATTCACTAGTAGGAGTGAGAAAAACATCACGGGGTGGTGCGCATTGTATGGGTGTGTGTTACATTCCATTCACTAGTAGGAGTTAGAAAAACATCACGGGGTAGTGCGCATTGTATGGGTGTGTGTTACATTACATTCCCTAATAGGATTGAGAAAAACATCACGGGGTGGTGCGCATTGTATGGGTGTGTGTTACATTACATTCACTAGTAGGAGTGAGAAAAACATCACGGGGTGGTGCGCATTGTATGGGTGTTTGTTACATTAGATTTACTAGTAGGAGTGAGAAAATCATCACGGGGTGGTGCGCATTGTATGGGTGTGTGTTACATTAGATTCACTACTAGGAGTGAGAAAAACATCACGGGGTGGTGCGCATTGTATGGGTGTGTGTTACATTTCATTCACTAGTAGGAGTGAGAAAAACATCACGGGGTGGTGCGCATTGTATGGGTGCGTGTTACATTACATTCACTAGTAGGAGTGAGAAAAACATCACCGGGTGGTGCGCATTGTATGGGTGTTTGTTACATTAGATTTACTAGTACGAGTGAGAAAATCATCACGGGGTGGTGTGTATTGTATGGGTGTGTGTTACATTAGATTCACTACTAGGAGTGAGAAAAACATCACGGGGTGGTGCGCATTGTATGGGTGTGTGTTACATTAGATTCACTGGTAGGAGTGAGAGAAACATCACGGGGTGGTGCGCATTTTATGGGCGTGCGTTACATTACATTCACTGGTAGGAGTGAGAGAAACATCACGGTGTGGTGCGCATTGTATGGTTGTGTGTTACATTACATTCACTAGTAGGAGTGAGAAAAACATCAGGGGGTGGTGCGCATTGTATGGGTGTGTGTTACATTACATTCACTAGTAGGAGTGAGAGAAACATCACGGGGTGGTGCGCATTGTATGGGTGTTTGTTACATTACATTCACTAGTAGGAGTGAGAAAAATATCACGGGGTGGTGCGCATTGTATGGGTGTTCGTTACATTACATTCACTAGTAGGAGTGAGAAATACATCACGGGGTGGTGCGCATTGTATGGGTGTGTGTTACATTACATTCACTAGTAGGAGTGAGAAAAACATTACGGGGTGGTGCGCATTGTATGGGTGTGTGTTACATTACATTCACTAGTAGGAGTGAGAAAAACATCAGGAGGTGGTGCGCATTGTATGGGTGTGTTACATTACATTCACTAGTAGGAGTGAGAAAAACATCACGGGGTGGTGCGCATTGTATGTGTGTGTGTTACATTACATTCACTAGTAGCAGTGAGAAAAACATCACGGGGTGGTGCGCATTGTATGGGTGTGTGTTACATTAGATTCACTAGTAGGAGTGAAAAAACATCACGGGGTGGTGCGCATTGTATGGGTGTGTGTTACATTACATTCACTAGTAGGAGTGAGAAAAACATCACGGGGTGGTGCGCATTGTATGGGTGTGTGTTACATTACATTCACTCGTAGGAGTGAGAAAAACATCACGGGGTGGTGCGCATTGTATGGGTGTGTGTTACATTACATTCACTCGTAGGAGTGAGAAAAACATCACGGGGTGGTGCGCATTGTATGGGTGTGTGTTACATTACATTCACTAGTAGGAGTGAGAAAAACATCACGGGGTGGTGCGCATTGTATGGGTGTTTGTTACATTAGATTCACTAGTAGGAGTGAGAAAATCATCACGGGGTGGTGCGCATTGTATGGGTGTGTGTTACATTACATTCACTACTAGGAGTGAGAAAAACATCACGGGGTGGTGCGCATTGTATGGGTGTGTGTTACATTACATTCACTAGTAGGAGTGAGAAAAACATCACGGGGTGGTGCGCATTGTATGGGTGTTTGTTACATTAGATTCACTAGTAGGAGTGAGAAAATCATCACGGGGTGGTGCGCATTGTATGGGTGTGTGTTACATTACATTCACTACTAGGAGTGAGAAAAACATCACGGGGTGGTGCGCATTGTATGGGTGTGTGTTACATTACATTCACAAGTAGGAGTGAGAAAAACATCACGGGGTGGTGCGCATTGTATGGGTGTGTGTTACATTACATTCACTAGTAGTAGTGAGAAAAACATCACGGGGTGGTGCGCATTGTATGGGTGTGTGTTACATTACATTCACTAGTAGGAGTGAGAAAAACATCACGGGGTGGTGCGCATTTTATGGGTGTTTGTTACATTAGATTCACTAGGAGGAGTGAGAAAATCATCACGGGGTGGTGCGCATTGTATGGGTGTGTGTTACATTACATTCACTAGTAGGAGTGAGAAAAACATCACGGGGTGGTGCGCATTGTATGGGTGTGTGTTACATTACATTCACTAGTAGGAGTGAGAAAAACATCACGGGGTGGTGCGCATTGTATGGGTGTGTGTTACATTACATTCACTAGTAGGAGTGAGAAAAACATTACCGCGTGGTGCGCATTGTATGGGTGTGTGTTACATTACATTCACTAGTAGGAGTGAGAAAAACATCACGGGATGGTGCGCATTGTATGGGTATGTGTTACATTAGATTCACTAGTAGGAGTGAGAAATACATCACGGGGTGGTGCGCATTGTATGGGTGTGTGTTACATTAGATTCACTGGTAGGAGTGAGAGAAACATCACGGGGTGGTGCGCATTGTATGGGTGTGTGTTACATTCCATTCACTAGTAGGAGTGAGAAAAACATCACGGGGTGGTGCGCATTGTATGGGTGTGTGTTACATTAGATTCACTGTTAGGAGTGAGAGAAACATCACGGGGTGGTGCGCATTGTATGGGTGTGTGTTACATTCCATTCACTAGTAGGAGTGAGAAAAACATCAAGGGGTGGTGCGCATTGTATGGGTGTGCGTTACATTACATTCACTGGTAGGAGTGAGAGAAACATCACGGGGTGGTGCGCATTGTATGGGTGTGCGTTACATTACATTCACTAGTAGGAGTGAGAAAAACATCACGGGGTGGTGCGCATTGTATGGGTGTTTGTTACATTAGATTCACTAGTAGGAGTGAGAAAAACATCATGGGGTGGTGCGCATTGTATGGGTGTGTGTTACACTACATTCACTACTAGCAGTGAGAAAAACATCACGGGGTGGTGCGCATTGTATGTGTGTGTGTTACATTACATTCACTAGTAGGAGTGAGAAAAACATCACGGGGTGGTGCGCATTGTATGGGTGTGTGTTACATTACATTCACTAGTAGGAGTGAGAAAAACATCAGGGGGTGGTGCGCATTGTATGGGTGTGTGTTACATTACATTCACTAGTAGGAGTGAGAGAAACATCACGGGGTGGTGCGCATTGTATGGGTGTTTGTTACATTACATTCACTAGTAGGAGTGAGAAAAACATCACGGGGTGGTGCGCATTGTACGGGTGTGCGTTACATTACATTCACTAGTAGGAGTGAGAAAAACATCACGGGGTGGTGCGCATTGTATGGGTGTGTGTTACATTACATTCACTAGTAGGAGTGAGAAAAACATCATGGGCTGGTGCGCATTGTATGGGTGTGTGTTACATTACATTCACTAGTAGGAGTGAGAAAAACATCAGGAGGTGGTGCGCATTGTATGGGTGTGTTACATTACATTCACTAGTAGGAGTGAGAAAAACATCACGGGGTGGTGCGCATTGTATGGGTGTGTGTTACATTACATTCACTAGTAGCAGTGAGAAAAACATCACGGGGTGGTGCGCATTGTATGGGTGTGTGTTACATTAGATTCACTAGTAGGAGTGAAAAAACATCACGGGGTGGTGCGCATTGTATGGGTGTGTGTTACAATACATTCACTAGTAGGAGTGAGAAAAACATCACGGGGTGGTGCGCATTGTATGGGTGTGTGTTACATTACATTCACTAGTAGGAGTGAGAAAAACATCACGGAGTGGTGCGCATTGTATGGGTGTGTATTACATTACATTCACTAGTAGGAGTGAGAAAAACATCACGGGGTGGTGCGCATTGTATGGGTGTGTGTTACATTACATTCACTAGTAGGAGTGAGAAAAACATCACGGGGTGGTGCGCACTGTATGGGTGTGTGTTACATTCCATTCACTAGTAGGAGTGAGAAAAACATCACGGGGTGGTGCACATTGTATGGGTGTGTGTTACATTCCATTCACTAGTAGGAGTGAGAAAAACATTACGGGGTGGTGCGCATTGTATGGGTGTTTGTTACATTAGATTTACTAGTAGGAGTGAGAAAATCATCACGGGGTGGTGCGCATTGTATGGGTGTGTGTTACATTAGATTCACTACTAGGAGTGAGAAAAACATCACGGGGTGGTGCGCATTGTATGGGTGAGTGTTACATTTCATTCACTAGTAGGAGTGAGAAAAACATCACGGGGTGGTGCGCATTGTATGGGTGTGTGTTACATTACATTCACTAGTAGGAGTGAGAAAAACATCACCGGGTGGTGCGCATTGTATGGGTGTTTGTTACATTAGATTTACTAGTACGAGTGAGAAAATCATCACGGGGTGGTGTGTATTGTATGGGTGTGTGTTACATTAGATTCACTAGTAGGAGTGAGAAAAACATCACGGGGTGGTGCGCATTGTATGGGTGTGTGTTACATTAGATTCACTGGTAGGAGTGAGAGAAACATCACGGGGTGGTGCGCATTTTATGGGTGTGCGTTTCAGTACATTCACTGGTAGGAGTGAGAGAAACATCACGGGGTGGTGCGCATTGTATGGGTGTGTGTTACATTACATTCACTAGTAGGAATGAGAAAAACATCACGGGGTGGTGCGCATTGTATGGGTGTGTGTTACATTACATTCACTAGTAGGAGTGAGAAAAACATCACGGGGTGGTGCGCATTGTATGGGTGTGTGTTACATTACATTCACTAGTAGGAGTGAGAAAAACATCACAGGGTGGTGCTCATTGTATGGGTGTGTGTTACATTACATTCACTAGTAGGAGTGAGAAAAACATCACAGGGTGGTGCGCATTGTATGGGTGTGTGTTACATTACATTCACTAGTAGGAGTGAGAAAAACATCACGGGGTGGTGCGCATTGTATGGGTGTGTGTTACATTACATTCACTAGTAGGAGTGAGAAAAACATCACAGGGTGGTGCGCATTGTATGGGTGTGTGTTACATTACATTCACTAGTAGGAGTGAGAAAAACATCAGGAGGTGGTGCGCATTGTATGGGTGTGTTACATTACATTCACTAGTAGGAGTGAGAAAAACATCACGGGGTGGTGCGCATTGTATGGGTGTGTGTTACATTACATTCACTAGTAGGAGTGAGAAAAACATCACAGGGTGGTGCGCATTGTATGGGTGTGTGTAACATTACATTCACTAGTAGGAGTGAGAAAAACATCAGGAGGTGGTGCGCATTGTATGGGTGTGTTACATTACATTCACTAGTAGGAGTGAGAAAAACATCACGGGGTGGTGCGCATTGTATGGGTGTGTGTTACATTACATTCACTAGTAGCAGTGAGAAAAACATCACGGGGTGGTGCGCATTGTATGGGTGTGTGTTACATTAGATTCACTAGTAGGAGTGAAAAAACATCACGGGGTGGTGCGCATTGTATGGGTGTGTGTTACATTACATTCACTAGTAGGAGTGAGAAAAACATCACGGGGTGGTGCGCATTGTATGGGTGTGTGTTACATTACATTCACTAGTAGGAGTGAGAAAAACATCACGGAGTGGTGCGCATTGTATGGGTGTGTATTACATTACATTCACTAGTAGGAGTGAGAAAAACATCACCGGGTGGTGCGCATTGTATGGGTGTTTGTTACATTAGATTTACTAGTACGAGTGAGAAAATCATCACGGGGTGGTGTGTATTGTATGGGTGTGTGTTACATTAGATTCACTACTAGGAGTGAGAAAAACATCACGGGGTGGTGCGCATTGTATGGGTGTGTGTTACATTAGATTCACTGGTAGGAGTGAGAGAAACATCACGGGGTGGTGCGCATTTTATGGGTGTGCGTTACATTACATTCACTGGTAGTAGTGAGAGAAACATCACGCGGTGGTGCGCATTGTATGGGTGTGTGTTACATTACATTCACTATTAGGAGTGAGAAAAACATCACAGGGTGGTGCGCATTGTATGTGTGTGTGTTACATTACATTCACTAGTAGGAGTGAGAAAAACATCACAGGGTGGTGCGCATTGTATGGGTGTGTGTTACATTACATTCACTAGTAGGAGTGAGAAAAACATCACGGGGTGGTGCGCATTGTATGGGTGTGTGTTACATTACATTCACTAGAAGGAGTGAGAAAAACATCACAGGGTGGTGCGCATTGTATGGGTGTGTGTTACATTACATTCACTAGTAGGAGTGAGAAAAACATCAGGAGGTGGTGCGCATTGTATGGGTGTGTTACATTACATTCACTAGTAGGAGTGAGAAAAACATCACGGGGTGGTGCGCATTGTATGGGTGTGTGTTACATTACATTCACTAGTAGCAGTGAGAAAAACATCACGGGGTGGTGCACATTGTATTTGTGTTTGTTACATTAGATTCACTAGTAGGAGTGAAAAAACATCACGGGGTGGTGCGCATTGTATGGGTGTGTGTTACATTACATTCACTAGTAGGAGTGAGAAAAACATCACGGGGTGGTGCGCATTGTATGGGTGTGTGTTACATTACATTCACTAGTAGGAGTGAGAAAAACATCACCGGGTGGTGCGCATTGTATGGGTGTTTGTTACATTAGATTTACTAGTACGAGTGAGAAAATCATCACGGGGTGGTGTGTATTGTATGGGTGCGTGTTACATTAGATTCACTACTAGGAGTGAGAAAAACATCACGGGGTGGTGCGCATTGTATGGGTGTGTGTTACATTAGATTAACTGGTAGGAGTGAGAGAAACATCACGGGGTGGTGCGCATTTTATGGGTGTGCGTTACATTACATTCACTGGTAGGAGTGAGAGAAACATCACGCGGTGGTGTGCATTGTATGGGTGTGTGTTACATTACATTCACTAGTAGGAGTGAGAAAAACATCACGGGGTGGTGCGCATTGTATGGGTGTGTGTTACATTACATTCACTAGTAGGAGTGAGAAAAACATCACGGGGTGGTGCGCATTGTATGGGTGTGTGTTACATTACATTCACTAGTAGGAGTGAGAAAAATATCACAGGGTGGTGCGCATTGTATGGGTGTGTGTTACATTACATTCACTAGTAGGAGTGAGAAAAACATCACGGGGTGGTGCGCATTGTATGGGTGTGTGTTACATTACATTCACTAGTAGGAGTGAGAAAAACATCACGGGGTGGTGCGCATTGTATGGGTGTTTGTTACATTACATTCACTAGTAGGAGTGAGAAAAACATCACGGGGTGGTGGGCATTGTATGGGTGTGTGTTACATTACATTCACTAGTAGCAGTGAGAAAAACATCACGGGGTGGTGCGCATTGTATGGGTGTCTGTTACATTAGATTCACTAGTAGGAGTGAGAAAATCATCATGGGGTGGTGCGCATTGTATGGGTGTGTGTTACATTACATTCACTAGTAGGAGTGAGAAAAACATCACGGGGTGGTGCGCATTGTATGGGTGTGTGTTACACTACATTCACTACTAGCAGTGAGAAAAACATCACGGGGTGGTGCGCATTGTATGGGTGTGTGTTACATTACATTCACTAGTAGGAGTGAGAAAAACATCACGGGGTGGTGCGCATTGTATGGGTGTGTGTTACATTGCATTCACTAGTAGGAGTGAGAAATACATCACGGGGTGGTGCGCATTGTATGGGTGTGTGTTACATTACATTCACTAGTAGGAGTGAGAGAAACATCACGGGGTGGTGCGCATTGTATGGGTGTTTGTTACATTACATTCACTAGTAGGAGTGAGAAAAACATCACGGGGTGGTGCGCATTGTATGGGTGTGCGTTACATTACATTCACTAGTAGGAGTGAGAAAAACATCAGGGGGTGGTGCGCATTGTATGGGTGTGTGTTACATTACATTCACTAGTAGGAGTGAGAAAAACATCAGGGGGTGGTGCGCATTGTATGGGTGTGTGTTACATTACATTCACTAGTAGGAGTGAGAGAAACATCACGGGGTGGTGCGCATTGTATGGGTGTTTGTTACATTACATTCACTAGTAGGAGTGAGAAAAACATCACGGGGTGGTGCGCATTGTATGGGTGTGTGTTACATTATATTCACTAATAGGAGTGAGAAAAACATCACGGGGTGGTGCGCATTGTATGGGTGTGTGTTACATTAGATTCACTAGTAGGAGTGAGAAAAACATCACGGGGTGGTGCGCATTGTATGGGTGTGTGTTACATTACATTCACTAGTAGGAGTGAGAAAAACATCACGGGTTGGTACGCATTGTATGTGTGTTTGTTACATTAGATTCACTAGTACGAATGAGAAAATCATCACGGGGTGGTGCACATTGTATGGGTGTGTGTTACATTACATTCACTAGTAGGAGTGAGAAAAACATCATGGGGTCGTGCGCATTGTATGGGTGTGTGTTACACTACATTCACTACTAGCAGTGATAAAAACATCACGGGGTGGTGCGCATTGTATGGGTGTGTGTTACACTACATTCACTAGTAGGAGTGAGAAAAACATCACGGTGTGGTGCGCATTGTATGGGTGTGTGTTACATTACATTCACTAGTAGGAGTGAGAAAAACATCATGGGGTGGTGCACGTTGTATGGGTGTGTGTTACATTACATTCACTAGTAGGAGTGAGAAAAACATCACGGGGTGGTGCGCGTTGTATGGGTGTGTGTTACATTACATTCACTAGTAGGAGTGAGAAAAACATCACGGGGTGGTGCGCATTGTATGGTTGTGTGTTACATTAGATTCACTAGTAAGAGTGAGAAAATCATCACGGGGTGGTGCGCATTGTATGGGTGTGTGTTACATTAGATTCACTAGTAGGAGTGAGAAAAACATCACGGGGTGGTGCGCATTGTATGGGTGTGTGTTACATTAGATTCACTAGTAGGAGTCAGAGAAACATCACGGGGTGGAGCGCATTGTATGGGTGTGCGTTACATTACATTCACTAGTAGGAGTGCGAAAAACATCACGGGGTGGTGCGCATTGTATGGGTGTGCGTTACATTACATTCACTAGTAGGAGTGAGAAAAACATCACGGGGTGGTGCGCATTGTATGGGTGTGTGTTACATTACATTCACTAGAAGGAGTGAGAAAAACATCAGGGGGTGGTGCGCATTGTATGGGTGTGTTATATTACATTCACTAGTAGGAGTGAGAAAAACATAACGGGGTGGTGCGCATTGTATGCTTGTGTGTTACATTAGATTCACTAGTAGGAGTGAGAAAATCATCACGGGGTGGTGCGCGTTGTATGGGTGTGTGTTACATTACATTCACTAGTAGGAGTGAGAAAAACATCACGGGGTGGTGCGCGTTGTATGGGTGTGTGTTACATTACATTCACTAGTAGGAGTGAGAAAAACATCACGGGGTGGTGCGCGTTGTATGGGTGTGTGTTACATTACATTCACTCGTAGGAGTGAGAAAAACATCACGGGGTGGTGCGCATTGTATGGTTGTGTGTTACATTAGATTCACTAGTAAGAGTGAGAAAATCATCACGGGGTGGTGCGCATTGTATGGGTGTGTGTTACATTAGATTCACTAGTAGGAGTGAGAAAAACATCACGGGGTGGTGCGCATTGTATGGGTGTGTATTACATTACATTCACTAGTAGGAGTGAGAGAAACATCACGGGGTGGTGCGCATTGTATGGGTGTGCGTTACATTACATTCACTAGTAGGAGTGAGAAAAACATCACGGGGTGGTGCGCATTGTATGGGTGTGTGTTACATTACATTCACTAGTAGGAGAAAAACATCACGGGGTGGTGCGCGTTGTATGGGTGTGTGTTACATTACATTCACTAGTAGGAGTGAGAAAAACATCACGGGGTGGTGCGCATTGTATGGTTGTGTGTTACATTAGATTCACTAGTAAGAGTGAGAAAATCATCACGGGGTGGTGCGCATTGTATGGGTGTGTGTTACATTAGATTCACTAGTAGGAGTGAGAAAAACATCACGGGGTGGTGCGCATTGTATGGGTGTGTGTTACATTAGATTCACTAGTAGGAGTGAGAGAAACATCACGGGGTGGTGCGCATTTTATGGGTGTGCGTTACATTACATTCACTAGTAGGAGTGAGAGAAACATCACGGGGTGGAGCGCATTGTATGGGTGTGCGTTACATTACATTCACTAGTAGGAGTGCGAAAAACATCACGGGGTGGTGCGCATTGTATGGGTGTGCGTTACATTACATTCACTAGTAGGAGTGAGAAAAACATCACGGGGTGGTGCGCATTGTATGGGTGTGTGTTACATTACATTCACTAGTAGGAGTGAGAAAAACATCAGGGGGTGGTGCGCATTGTATGGGTGTGTTACATTACATTCACTAGTAGGAATGAGAAAAACATAACGGGGTGGTGCGCATTGTATGCTTGTGTGTTACATTAGATTCACTAGTAGGAGTGAGAAAATCATCACGGGGTGGTGCGCATTGTATGGGTGTGTGTTACATTACATTCACTAGTAGGAGTGAGAAAAACATCACGGGGTGGTGCGCGTTGTATGGGTGTGTGTTACATTACATTCACTAGTAGGAGTGAGAAAAACATCACGGGGTGGTGCGCGTTGTATGGGTGTGTGTTACATTACATTCACTAGTAGGAGTGAGAAAAACATCACGGGGTGGTGTGCATTGTATGGTTGTGTGTTACATTAGATTCACTAGTAAGAGTGAGAAAATCATCACGGGGTGGTGCGCATTGTATGGGTGTGTGTTACATTAGATTCACTAGTAGGAGTGAGAAAAACATCACGGGGTGGTGCGCATTGTATGGGTGTGTGTTACATTACATTCACTAGTAGGAGTGAGAGAAACATCACGGGGTGGTGCGCATTGTATGGGTGTGCGTTACATTACATTCACTAGTAGGAGTGAGAAAAACATCACGGGGTGGTGCGCATTGTATGGGTGTGTGTTACATTACATTCACTAGTAGGAGTGAGAAAAACATCAGGGGGTGGTGCGCATTGCATGGGTGTGTTACATTACATTCACTAGTAGGAGTGAGAAAAACATCACGGGGTGGTGCGCATTGTATGGGTGTGTGTTACATTACATTCACTACTAGGAGTGAGAAAAACATCACGGGGTGGTGCGCATTGTATGGGTGTGTTACATTACATTCACTAGTAGGAGTGAGAAAAACATCACGGGGTGGTGCGCATTGTATGGGTGTGTGTTACATTACATTCACTAGTAGGAGTGAGAAAAACATCACGGGGTGGTGCGCACTGTATGGGTGTGTGTTACATTACATTCACTAGTAGGAGTGAGAAAAACATTACGGGGTGGTGCGCATTGTATGGGTGTGTGTTACATTCCATTCACTAGTAGGAGTGAGAAAAACATTACGGGTGGTGCGCATTGTATGGGTGTTTGTTACATTAGATTTACTAGTAGGAGTGAGAAAATCATCACGGGGTGGTGCGCATTGTATGGGTGTGTGTTACATTAGATTCACTACTAGGAGTGAGAAAAACATCACGGGGTGGTGCGCATTGTATGGGTGTGTGTTACATTTCATTCACTAGTAGGAGTGAGAAAAACATCACGGGGTGGTGCGCATTGTATGGGTGTGTGTTACATTACATTCACTAGTAGGAGTGAGAAAAACATCACCGGGTGGTGCGCATTGTATGGGTGTTTGTTACATTAGATTTACTAGTACGAGTGAGAAAATCATCACGGGGTGGTGTGTATTGTATGGGTGTGTGTTACATTAGATTCACTAGTAGGAGTGAGAAAAACATCACGGGGTGGTGCGCATTGTATGGGTGTGTGTTACATTAGATTCACTGGTAGGAGTGAGAGAAACATCACGGGGTGGTGCGCATTTTATGGGTGTGCGTTTCATTACATTCACTGGTAGGAGTGAGAGAAACATCACGGGGTGGTGCGCATTGTATGGGTGTGTGTTACATTACATTCACTAGTAGGAATGAGAAAAACATCACGGGGTGGTGCGCATTGTATGGGTGTGTGTTACATTACATTCACTAGTAGGAGTGAGAAAAACATCACGGGGTGGTGCGCATTGTATGGGTGTGTGTTACATTACATTCACTAGTAGGAGTGAGAAAAACATCACAGGGTGGTGCTCATTGTATGGGTGTGTGTTACATTACATTCACTAGTAGGAGTGAGAAAAACATCACAGGGTGGTGCGCACTGTATGGGTGTGTGTTACATTACATTCACTAGTAGGAGTGAGAAAAACATCACAGGGTGGTGCTCATTGTATGGGTGTGTGTTACATTACATTCACTATTAGGAGTGAGAAAAACATCACAGGGTGGTGCGCATTGTATGGGTGTGTGTTACATTACATTCACTAGTAGGAGTGAGAAAAACATCACGGGGTGGTGCGCATTGTATGGGTGTGTGTTACATTACATTCACTAGTAGGAGTGAGAAAAACATCACGGGGTGGTGCGCATTGTATGGGTGTGTGTTACATTACATTCACTAGTAGGAGTGAGAAAAACATCACGGGGTGGTGCGCATTGTATGGGTGTGTGTTACATTACATTCACTAGTAGGAGTGAGAAAAACATCACAGGGTGGTGCGCATTGTATGGGTGTGTGTTACATTACATTCACTAGTAGGAGTGAGAAAAACATCAGGAGGTGGTGCGCATTGTATGGGTGTGTTACATTACATTCACTAGTAGGAGTGAGAAAAACATCACGGGGTGGTGCGCATTGTATGGGTGTGTGTTACATTACATTCACTAGTAGGAGTGAGAAAAACATCACAGGGTGGTGCGCATTGTATGGGTGTGTGTTACATTACATTCACTAGTAGGAGTGAGAAAAACATCAGGAGGTGGTGCGCATTGTATGGGTGTGTTACATTACATTCACTAGTAGGAGTGAGAAAAACATCACGGGGTGGTGCGCATTGTATGGGTGTGTGTTACATTACATTCACTAGTAGCAGTGAGAAAAACATCACGGGGTGGTGCGCATTGTATGGGTGTGTGTTACATTAGATTCACTAGTAGGAGTGAAAAAACATCACGGGGTGGTGCGCATTGTATGGGTGTGTGTTACATTACATTCACTAGTAGGAGTGAGAAAAACATCACGGGGTGGTGCGCATTGTATGGGTGTGTGTTACATTACATTCACTAGTAGGAGTGAGAAAAACATCACGGAGTGGTGCGCATTGTATGGGTGTGTATTACATTACATTCACTAGTAGGAGTGAGAAAAACATCACGGGGTGGTGCGCATTGTATGGGTGTGTGTTACATTACATTCACTAGTAGGAGTGAGAAAAACATCACGGGGTGGTGCGCACTGTATGGGTGTGTGTTACATTCCATTCACTAGTAGGAGTGAGAAAAACATCACCGGGTGGTGCGCATTGTATGGGTGTTTGTTACATTAGATTTACTAGTACGAGTGAGAAAATCATCACGGGGTGGTGTGTATTGTATGGGTGTGTGTTACATTAGATTCACTACTAGGAGTGAGAAAAACATCACGGGGTGGTGCGCATTGTATGGGTGTGTGTTACATTAGATTCACTGGTAGGAGTGAGAGAAACATCACGGGGTGGTGCGCATTTTATGGGTGTGCGTTACATTACATTCACTGGTAGTAGTGAGAGAAACATCACGCGGTGGTGCGCATTGTATGGGTGTGTGTTACATTACATTCACTAGTAGGAGTGAGAAAAACATCACAGGGTGGTGCGCATTGTATGGGTGTGTGTTACATTACATTCACTAGTAGGAGTGAGAAAAACATCACGGGGTGGTGCGCATTGTATGGGTGTGTGTTACATTACATTCACTAGAAGGAGTGAGAAAAACATCACAGGGTGGTGCGCATTGTATGGGTGTGTGTTACATTACATTCACTAGTAGGAGTGAGAAAAACATCAGGAGGTGGTGCGCATTGTATGGGTGTGTTACATTACATTCACTAGTAGGAGTGAGAAAAACATCACGGGGTGGTGCGCATTGTATGGGTGTGTGTTACATTACATTCACTAGTAGCAGTGAGAAAAACATCACGGGGTGGTGCACATTGTATTTGTGTTTGTTACATTAGATTCACTAGTAGGAGTGAAAAAACATCACGGGGTGGTGCGCATTGTATGGGTGTGTGTTACATTACATTCACTAGTAGGAGTGAGAAAAACATCACGGGGTGGTGCGCATTGTATGGGTGTGTGTTACATTACATTCACTAGTAGGAGTGAGAAAAACATCACCGGGTGGTGCGCATTGTATGGGTGTTTGTTACATTAGATTTACTAGTACGAGTGAGAAAATCATCACGGGGTGGTGTGTATTGTATGGGTGCGTGTTACATTAGATTCACTACTAGGAGTGAGAAAAACATCACGGGGTGGTGCGCATTGTATGGGTGTGTGTTACATTAGATTCACTGGTAGGAGTGAGAGAAACATCACGGGGTGGTGCGCATTTTATGGGTGTGCGTTACATTACATTCACTGGTAGGAGTGAGAGAAACATCACGCGGTGGTGCGCATTGTATGGGTGTGTGTTACATTACATTCACTAGTAGGAGTGAGAAAAACATCACGGGGTGGTGCGCATTGTATGGGTGTGTGTTACATTACATTCACTAGTAGGAGTGAGAAAAACATCACGGGGTGGTGCGCATTGTATGGGTGTGTGTTACATTACATTCACTAGTAGGAGTGAGAAAAACATCACAGGGTGGTGCGCATTGTATGGGTGTGTGTTACATTACATTCACTAGTAGGAGTGAGAAAAACATCACGGGGTGGTGCGCATTGTATGGGTGTGTGTTACATTACATTCACTAGTAGGAGTGAGAAAAACATCACGGGGTGGTGCGCATTGTATGGGTGTTTGTTACATTACATTCACTAGTAGGAGTGAGAAAAACATCACGGGGTGGTGCGCATTGTATGGGTGTGTGTTACATTACATTCACTAGTAGCAGTGCGAAAAACATCACGGGGTGGTGCGCATTGTATGGGTGTCTGTTACATTAGATTCACTAGTAGGAGTGAGAAAATCATCATGGGGTGGTGCGCATTGTATGGGTGTGTGTTACATTACATTCACTAGTAGGAGTGAGAAAAACATCACGGGGTGGTGCGCATTGTATGGGTGTGTGTTACACTACATTCACTACTAGCAGTGAGAAAAACATCACGGGGTGGTGCGCATTGTATGGGTGTGTGTTACATTACATTCACTAGTAGGAGTGAGAAAAACATCACGGGGTGGTGCGCATTGTATGGGTGTGTGTTACATTGCATTCACTAGTAGGAGTGAGAAATACATCAGGGGGTGGTGCGCATTGTATGGGTGTGTGTTACATTACATTCACTAGTAGGAGTGAGAGAAACATCACGGGGTGGTGCGCATTGTATGGGTGTTTGTTACATTACATTCACTAGTAGGAGTGAGAAAAACATCACGGGGTGGTGCGCATTGTATGGGTGTGCGTTACATTACATTCACTAGTAGGAGTGAGAAAAACATCAGGGGGTGGTGCGCATTGTATGGGTGTGTGTTACATTACATTCACTAGTAGGAGTGAGAAAAACATCAGGGGGTGGTGCGCATTGTATGGGTGTGTGTTACATTACATTCACTAGTAGGAGTGAGAGAAACATCACGGGGTGGTGCGCATTGTATGGGTGTTTGTTACATTACATTCACTAGTAGGAGTGAGAAAAACATCACGGGGTGGTGCGCATTGTATGGGTGTGTGTTACATTATATTCACTAATAGGAGTGAGAAAAACATCACGGGGTGGTGCGCATTGTATGGGTGTGTGTTACATTAGATTCACTAGTAGGAGTGAGAAAAACATCACGGGGTGGTGCACATTGTATGGGTGTGTGTTACATTACATTCACTAGTAGGAGTGAGAAAAACATCACGGGGTGGTGCGCATTGTATGGGTGTGTGTTACATTACATTCACTAGTAGGAGTGAGAAAAACATCACGGGTTGGTGCGCATTGTATGTGTGTTTGTTACATTAGATTCACTAGTACGAATGAGAAAATCATCACGGGGTGGTGCACATTGTATGGGTGTGTGTTACATTACATTCACTAGTAGGAGTGAGAAAAACATCATGGGGTCGTGCGCATTGTATGGGTGTGTGTTACACTACATTCACTACTAGCAGTGATAAAAACATCACGGGGTGGTGCGCATTGTATGGGTGTGTGTTACACTACATTCACTAGTAGGAGTGAGAAAAACATCACGGTGTGGTGCGCATTGTATGGGTGTGTGTTACATTACATTCACTAGTAGGAGTGAGAAAAACATCATGGGGTGGTGCACGTTGTATGGGTGTGTGTTACATTACATTCACTAGTAGGAGTGAGAAAAACATCACGGGGTGGTGCGCATTGTATGGTTGTGTGTTACATTAGATTCACTAGTAAGAGTGAGAAAATCATCACGGGGTGGTGCGCATTGTATGGGTGTGTGTTACATTAGATTCACTAGTAGGAGTGAGAAAAACATCACGGGGTGGTGCGCATTGTATGGGTGTGTGTTACATTAGATTCACTAGTAGGAGTCAGAGAAACATCACAGGGTGGTGCGCATTTATGGGTGTTCGTTACATTACATTCACTAGTAGGAGTGAGAGAAACATCACGGGGTGGAGCGCATTGTATGGGTGTGCGTTACATTACATTCACTAGTAGGAGTGCGAAAAACATCACGGGGTGGTGCGCATTGTATGGGTGTGCGTTACATTACATTCACTAGTAGGAGTGAGAAAAACATCACGGGGTGGTGCGCATTGTATGAGTGTGTGTTACATTACATTCACTAGAAGGAGTGAGAAAAACATCAGGGGGTGGTGCGCATTGTATGGGTGTGTTATATTACATTCACTAGTAGGAGTGAGAAAAACATAACGGGTGGTGCGCATTGTATGCTTGTGTGTTACATTAGATTCACTAGTAGGAGTGAGAAAATCATCACGGGGTGGTGCGCGTTGTATGGGTGTGTGTTACATTACATTCACTAGTAGGAGTGAGAAAAACATCACGGGGTGGTGCGCGTTGTATGGGTGTGTGTTACATTACATTCACTAGTAGGAGTGAGAAAAACATCACGGGGTGGTGCGCGTTGTATGGGTGTGTGTTACATTACATTCACTAGTAGGAGTGAGAAAAACATCACGGGGTGGTGCGCATTGTATGGTTGTGTGTTACATTAGATTCACTAGTAAGAGTGAGAAAATCATCACGGGGTGGTGCGCATTGTATGGGTGTGTGTTACATTAGATTCACTAGTAGGATTGAGAAAAACATCACGGGGTGGTGCGCATTGTATGGGTGTGTATTACATTACATTCACTAGTAGGAGTGAGAGAAACATCACGGGGTGGTGCGCATTGTATGGGTGTGCGTTACATTACATTCACTAGTAGGAGTGAGAAAAACATCACGGGGTGGTGCGCATTGTATGGGTGTGTGTTACATTACATTCACTAGTAGGAGTGAGAAAAACATCACGGGGTGGTGCGCGTTGTATGGGTGTGTGTTACATTACATTCACTAGTAGGAGTGAGAAAAACATCACGGGGTGGTGCGCATTGTATGGTTGTGTGTTACATTAGATTCACTAGTAAGAGTGAGAAAATCATCACGGGGTGGTGCGCATTGTATGGGTGTGTGTTACATTAGATTCACTAGTAGGAGTGAGAAAAACATCACGGGGTGGTGCGCATTGTTTGGGTGTGTGTTACATTAGATTCACTAGTAGGAGTGAGAGAAACATCACGGGGTGGTGCGCATTTTATGGGTGTGCGTTACATTACATTCACTAGTAGGAGTGAGAGAAACATCACGGGGTGGAGCGCATTGTATGGGTGTGCGTTACATTACATTCACTAGTAGGAGTGCGAAAAACATCACGGGGTGGTGCGCATTGTATGGGTGTGCGTTACATTACATTCACTAGTAGGAGTGAGAAAAACATCACGGGGTGGTGCGCATTGTATGGGTGTGTGTTACATTACATTCACTAGTAGGAGTGAGAAAAACATCAGGGGGTGGTGCGCATTGTATGGGTGTGTTACATTACATTCACTAGTAGGAATGAGAAAAACATAACGGGGTGGTGCGCATTGTATGCTTGTGTGTTACATTAGATTCACTAGTAGGAGTGAGAAAATCATCACGGGGTGGTGCGCGTTGTATGGGTGTGTGTTACATTACATTCACTAGTAGGAGTGAGAAAAACATCACGGGGTGGTGCGCGTTGTATGGGTGTGTGTTACATTACATTCACTAGTAGGAGTGAGAAAAACATCACGGGGTGGTGCGCGTTGTATGGGTGTGTGTTACATTACATTCACTAGTAGGAGTGAGAAAAACATCACGGGGTGGTGTGCATTGTATGGTTGTGTGTTACATTAGATTCACTAGTAAGAGTGAGAAAATCATCACGGGGTGGTGCGCATTGTATGGGTGTGTGTTACATTAGATTCACTAGTAGGAGTGAGAAAAACATCACGGGGTGGTGCGCATTGTATGGGTGTGTGTTACATTACATTCACTAGTAGGAGTGAGAGAAACATCACGGGGTGGTGCGCATTGTATGGGTGTGCGTTACATTACATTCACTAGTAGGAGTGAGAAAAACATCACGGGGTGGTGCGCATTGTATGGGTGTGTGTTACATTACATTCACTAGTAGGAGTGAGAAAAACATCAGGGGGTGGTGCGCATTGCATGGGTGTGTTACATTACATTCACTAGTAGGAGTGAGAAAAACATCACGGGGTGGTGCGCATTGTATGGGTGTGTGTTACATTACATTCACTACTAGGAGTGAGAAAAACATCACGGGGTGGTGCGCATTGTATGGGTGTGTTACATTACATTCACTAGTAGGAGTGAGAAAAACATCACGGGGTGGTGCGCATTGTATGGGTGTGTGTTACATTACATTCACTAGTAGGAGTGAGAAAAACATCACGGGGTGGTGCGCATTGTATGGGTGTGTGTTACATTACATTCACTAGTAGGAGTGAGAAAAACATTACGGGGTGGTGCGCATTGTATGGGTGTGTATTACATTACATTCACTAGTAGGAGTGAGAAAAACATCACGGGGTGGTGCGCATTGTATGGGTGTGTGTTACATTACATTCACTAGTAGGAGTGAGAAAAACATCACGGGGTGGTGCGCACTGTATGGGTGTGTGTTACATTCCATTCACTAGTAGGAGTGAGAAAAACATCACGGGGTGGTGCGCATTGTATGGGTGTGTGTTACATTACATTCACTAGTAGGAGTGAGAAAAACATCACGGGGTGGTGCGCATTGTATGGGTGTGTGTTACATTACATTCACTAATAGGATTGAGAAAAACATCACGGGGTGGTGCGCATTGTATGGGTGTGTGTTACATTACATTCACTAGTAGGAGTGAGAAAAACATCACGGGGTGGTGCGCATTGTATGGGTGTGTGTTACATTACATTCACTAGTAGGAGTGAGAAAAACATCACGGGGTGGTGCGCATTGTATGGGTGTTTGTTACATTAGATTTACTAGTAGGAGTGAGAAAATCATCACGGGGTGGTGCGCATTGTATGGGTGTGTGTTACATTAGATTCACTACTAGGAGTGAGAAAAACATCACGGGGTGGTGCGCATTGTATGGGTGTGTGTTACATTTCATTCACTAGTAGGAGTGAGAAAAACATCACGGGGTGGTGCGCATTGTATGGGTGTGTGTTACATTACATTCACTAGTAGGAGTGAGAAAAACATCACGGGGTGGTGCGCATTGTATGGGTGTTTGTTACATTAGATTTACTAGTACGAGTGAGAAAATCATCACGGGGTGGTGTGTTTTGTATGGGTGTGTGTTACATTAGATTCACTACTAGGAGTGAGAAAAACATCACGGGGTGGTGCGCATTGTATGGGTGTGTGTTACATTAGATTCACTGGTAGGAGTGAGAGAAACATCACGGGGTGGTGCGCATTTTATGGGTGTCCGTTACATTACATTCACTGGTAGGAGTGAGAGAAACATCACGGGGTGGTGCGCATGGTATGGGTGTGCGTTACATTACATTCACTAGTAGGAGTGAGAAAAACATCACAGGGTGTTGCGCATTGTATGGGTGTGTGTTACATTACATTCACTAGTAGGAGAGATAAAAACATCACGGGGTGGTGCGCATTGTATGGGTGTGCGTTACATTACATTCACTAGTAGGAGTGAGAAAAACATCACGGGGTGGTGCGCATTGTATGGGTGTGTGTTACATTACATTCACTAGTAGGAGTGAGAAAAACATCACGGGGTGGTGCGCGTTGTATGGGTGTGTGTTACATTACATTCACTAGTAGGAGTGAGAAAAACATCACGGGGTGGTGCGCATTGTATGGTTGTGTGTTACATTAGATTCACTAGTAAGAGTGAGAAAATCATCACGGGGTGGTGCGCATTGTATGGGTGTGTGTTACATTAGATTCACTAGTAGGAGTGAGAAAAACATCACGGGGTGGTGCGCATTGTATGGGTGTGTGTTACATTAGATTCACTAGTAGGAGTGAGAGAAACATCACGGGGTGGTGCGCATTGTATGGGTGTGTGTTACATTACATTCACTAGTAGGAGTGAGAAAAACATCACGGGGTGGTGCGCATTGTATGGGTGTGTGTTACATTACATTCACTAGTAGGAGTGAGAAAAACATCAGGGGGTGGTGCGCATTGTATGGGTGTGTTACATTACATTCACTAGTAGGAGTGAGAAAAACATAACGGGGTGGTGCGCATTGTATGCTTGTGTGTTACATTAGATTCACTAATAGGAGTGAGAAAATCATCACGGGGTGGTGCGCGTTGTATGGGTGTGTGTTACATTACATTCACTAGTAGGAGTGAGAAAAACATCACGGGGTGGTGCGCGTTGTATGGGTGTGTGTTACATTACATTCACTAGTAGGAGTGAGAAAAACATCACGGGGTGGTGCGCGTTGTATGGGTGTGTGTTACATTACATTCACTAGTAGGAGTGAGAAAAACATCACGGGGTGGTGCGCATTGTATGGTTGTGTGTTACATTAGATTCACTAGTAAGAGTGAGAAAATCATCACGGGGTGGTGCGCATTGTATGGGTGTGTGTTACATTAGATTCACTAGTAGGAGTGAGAAAAACATCACGGGGTGTTGCGCATTGTATGGGTGTGTGTTACATTACATTCACTAGTAGGAGTGAGAGAAACATCACGGGGTGGTGCGCATTGTATGGGTGTGCGTTACATTACATTCACTAGTAGGAGTGAGAAAAACATCACGGGGTGGTGCGCATTGTATGGGTGTGTGTTACATTACATTCACTAGTAGGAGTGAGAAAAACATCAGGGGGTGGTGCGCATTGCATGGGTGTGTTACATTACATTCACTAGTAGGAGTGAGAAAAACATCACGGGGTGGTGCGCATTGTATGGGTGTGTTACATTACATTCACTAGTAGGAGTGAGAAAAACATCAGGAGGTGGTGCGCATTGTATGGGTGTGTTACATTACATTCACTAGTAGGAGTGAGAAAAACATCACGGGGTGGTGCGCATTGTATGGGTGTGTGTTACATTACATTCACTAGTAGGAGTGAGAAAAACATCAGGAGGTGGTGCGCATTGTATGGGTGTGTTACATTACATTCACTAGTAGGAGTGAGAAAAACATTACGGGGTGGTGCGCATTGTATGGGTGTGTATTACATTACATTCACTAGTAGGAGTGAGAAAAACATCACGGGGTGGTGCGCATTGTATGGGTGTGTGTTACATTACATTCACTAGTAGGAGTGAGAAAAACATCACGGGGTGGTGCGCATTGTATGGGTGTGTGTTACATTACATTCACTAGTAGGAGTGAGAAAAACATCATGGGGTGGTGCGCATTGTATGGGTGTTTGTTACATTACATTCACTAGTAGGAGTGAGAAAAACATCACGGGGTGGTGCGCATTGTATGGGTGTGTGTTACATTACATTCACTAGTAGCAGTGAGAAAAACATCACGGGGTGGTGCGCATTGTATGGGTGTCTGTTACATTAGATTCACTAGTAGGAGTGAGAAAATCATCATGGGGTGGTGCGCATTGTATGGGTGTGTGTTACATTACATTCACTAGTAGGAGTGAGAAAAACATCACGGGGTGGTGCGCATTGTATGGGTGTGTGTTACACTACATTCACTACTAGCAGTGAGAAAAACATCACGGGGTGGTGCGCATTGTATGGGTGTGTGTTACATTACATTCACTAGTAGGAGTGAGAAAAACATCACGGGGTGGTGCGTATTGTATGGGTGTGTGTTACATTGCATTCACTAGTAGGAGTGAGAAATACATCAGGGGGTGGTGCGCATTGTATGGGTGTGTGTTACATTACATTCACTAGTAGGAGTGAGAGAAACATCACGGGGTGGTGCGCATTGTATGGGTGTTTGTTACATTACATTCACTAGTAGGAGTGAGAAAAACATCACGGGGTGGTGCGCATTGTATGGGTGTGCGTTACATTACATTCACTAGTAGGAGTGAGAAAAACATCAGGGGGTGGTGCGCATTGTATGGGTGTGTGTTACATTACATTCACTAGTAGGAGTGAGAAAAACATCAGGGGGTGGTGCGCATTGTATGGGTGTGTGTTACATTACATTCACTAGTAGGAGTGAGAGAAACATCACGGGGTGGTGCGCATTGTATGGGTGTTTGTTACATTACATTCACTAGTAGGAGTGAGAAAAACATCACGGGGTGGTGCGCATTGTATGGGTGTGTGTTACATTATATTAACTAATAGGAGTGAGAAAAACATCACGGGGTGGTGCGCATTGTATGGGTGTGTGTTACATTAGATTCACTAGTAGGAGTGAGAAAAACATCACGGGGTGGTGCGCATTGTATGGGTGTGTGTTACATTACATTCACTAGTAGGAGTGAGAAAAACATCACGGGGTGGTGCGCATTGTATGGGTGTGTGTTACATTACATTCACTAGTAGGAGTGAGAAAAACATCACGGGTTGGTGCGCATTGTATGTGTGTTTGTTACATTAGATTCACTAGTACGAATGAGAAAATCATCACGGGGTGGTGCACATTGTATGGGTGTGTGTTACATTACATTCACTAGTAGGAGTGAGAAAAACATCATGGGGTCGTGCGCATTGTATGGGTGTGTGTTACACTACATTCACTACTAGCAGTGATAAAAACATCACGGGGTGGTGCGCATTGTATGGGTGTGTGTTACACTACATTCACTAGTAGGAGTGAGAAAAACATCACGGTGTGGTGCGCATTGTATGGGTGTGTGTTACATTACATTCACTAGTAGGAGTGAGAAAAACATCATGGGGTGGTGCACGTTGTATGGGTGTGTGTTACATTACATTCACTAGTAGGAGTGAGAAAAACATCACGGGGTGGTGCGCGTTGTATGGGTGTGTGTTACATTACATTCACTAGTAGGAGTGAGAAAAACATCACGGGGTGGTGCGCATTGTATGGTTGTGTGTTACATTAGATTCACTAGTAAGAGTGAGAAAATCATCACGGGGTGGTGCGCATTGTATGGGTGTGTGTTACATTAGATTCACTAGTAGGAGTGAGAAAAACATCACGGGGTGGTGCGCATTGTATGGGTGTGTGTTACATTAGATTCACTAGTAGGAGTCAGAGAAACATCACGGGGTGGTGCGCATTTTATGGGTGTGCGTTACATTACATTCACTAGTAGGAGTGAGAGAAACATCACGGGGTGGAGCGCATTGTATGGGTGTGCGTTACATTACATTCACTAGTAGGAGTGCGAAAAACATCACGGGGTGGTGCGCATTGTATGGGTGTGCGTTACATTACATTCACTAGTAGGAGTGAGAAAAACATCACGGGGTGGTGCGCATTGTATGGGTGTGTGTTACATTACATTCACTAGAAGGAGTGAGAAAAACATCAGGGGGTGGTGCGCATTGTATGGGTGTGTTATATTACATTCACTAGTAGGAGTGAGAAAAACATAACGGGGTGGTGCGCATTGTATGCTTGTGTGTTACATTAGATTCACTAGTAGGAGTGAGAAAATCATCACGGGGTGGTGCGCGTTGTATGGGTGTGTGTTACATTACATTCACTAGTAGGAGTGAGAAAAACATCACGGGGTGGTGCGCGTTGTATGGGTGTGTGTTACATTACATTCACTAGTAGGAGTGAGAAAAACATCACGGGGTGGTGCGCGTTGTATGGGTGTGTGTTACATTACATTCACTAGTAGGAGTGAGAAAAACATCACGGGGTGGTGCGCATTGTATGGTTGTGTGTTACATTAGATTCACTAGTAAGAGTGAGAAAATCATCACGGGGTGGTGCGCATTGTATGGGTGTGTGTTACATTAGATTCACTAGTAGGATTGAGAAAAACATCACGGGGTGGTGCGCATTGTATGGGTGTGTATTACATTACATTCACTAGTAGGAGTGAGAGAAACATCACGGGGTGGTGCGCATTGTATGGGTGTGCGTTACATTACATTCACTAGTAGGAGTGAGAAAAACATCACGGGGTGGTGCGCATTGTATGGGTGTGTGTTACATTACATTCACTAGTAGGAGTGAGAAAAACATCACGGGGTGGTGCGCGTTGTATGGGTGTGTGTTACATTACATTCACTAGTAGGAGTGAGAAAAACATCACGGGGTGGTGCGCATTGTATGGTTGTGTGTTACATTAGATTCACTAGTAAGAGTGAGAAAATCATCACGGGGTGGTGCGCATTGTATGGGTGTGTGTTACATTAGATTCACTAGTAGGAGTGAGAAAAACATCACGGGGTGGTGCGCATTGTTTGGGTGTGTGTTACATTAGATTCACTAGTAGGAGTGAGAGAAACATCACGGGGTGGTGCGCATTTTATGGGTGTGCGTTACATTACATTCACTAGTAGGAGTGAGAGAAACATCACGGGGTGGAGCGCATTGTATGGGTGTGCGTTACATTACATTCACTAGTAGGAGTGCGAAAAACATCACGGGGTGGTGCGCATTGTATGGGTGTGCGTTACATTACATTCACTAGTAGGAGTGAGAAAAACATCACGGGGTGGTGCGCATTGTATGGGTGTGTGTTACATTACATTCACTAGTAGGAGTGAGAAAAACATCAGGGGGTGGTGCGCATTGTATGGGTGTGTTACATTACATTCACTAGTAGGAATGAGAAAAACATAACGGGGTGGTGCGCATTGTATGCTTGTGTGTTACATTAGATTCACTAGTAGGAGTGAGAAAATCATCACGGGGTGGTGCGCGTTGTATGGGTGTGTGTTACATTACATTCACTAGTAGGAGTGAGAAAAACATCACGGGGTGGTGCGCGTTGTATGGGTGTGTGTTACATTACATTCACTAGTAGGAGTGAGAAAAACATCACGGGGTGGTGCGCGTTGTATGGGTGTGTGTTACATTACATTCACTAGTAGGAGTGAGAAAAACATCACGGGGTGGTGTGCATTGTATGGTTGTGTGTTACATTAGATTCACTAGTAAGAGTGAGAAAATCATCACGGGGTGGTGCGCATTGTATGGGTGTGTGTTACATTAGATTCACTAGTAGGAGTGAGAAAAACATCACGGGGTGGTGCGCATTGTATGGGTGTGTGTTACATTACATTCACTAGTAGGAGTGAGAGAAACATCACGGGGTGGTGCGCATTGTATGGGTGTGCGTTACATTACATTCACTAGTAGGAGTGAGAAAAACATCACGGGGTGGTGCGCATTGTATGGGTGTGTGTTACATTACATTCACTAGTAGGAGTGAGAAAAACATCAGGGGGTGGTGCGCATTGCATGGGTGTGTTACATTACATTCACTAGTAGGAGTGAGAAAAACATCACGGGGTGGTGCGCATTGTATGGGTGTGTGTTACATTACATTCACTACTAGGAGTGAGAAAAACATCACGGGGTGGTGCGCATTGTATGGGTGTGTTACATTACATTCACTAGTAGGAGTGAGAAAAACATCACGGGGTGGTGCGCATTGTATGGGTGTGTGTTACATTACATTCACTAGTAGGAGTGAGAAAAACATCACGGGGTGGTGCGCATTGTATGGGTGTGTGTTACATTACATTCACTAGTAGGAGTGAGAAAAACATTACGGGGTGGTGCGCATTGTATGGGTGTGTATTACATTACATTCACTAGTAGGAGTGAGAAAAACATCACGGGGTGGTGCGCATTGTATGGGTGTGTGTTACATTACATTCACTAGTAGGAGTGAGAAAAACATCACGGGGTGGTGCGCACTGTATGGGTGTGTGTTACATTCCATTCACTAGTAGGAGTGAGAAAAACATCACGGGGTGGTGCGCATTGTATGGGTGTGTGTTACATTACATTCACTAGTAGGAGTGAGAAAAACATCACGGGGTGGTGCGCATTGTATGGGTGTGTGTTACATTACATTCACTAATAGGATTGAGAAAAACATCACGGGGTGGTGCGCATTGTATGGGTGTGTGTTACATTACATTCACTAGTAGGAGTGAGAAAAACATCACGGGGTGGTGCGCATTGTATGGGTGTGTGTTACATTACATTCACTAGTAGGAGTGAGAAAAACATCACGGGGTGGTGCGCATTGTATGGGTGTTTGTTACATTAGATTTACTAGTAGGAGTGAGAAAATCATCACGGGGTGGTGCGCATTGTATGGGTGTGTGTTACATTAGATTCACTACTAGGAGTGAGAAAAACATCACGGGGTGGTGCGCATTGTATGGGTGTGTGTTACATTTCATTCACTAGTAGGAGTGAGAAAAACATCACGGGGTGGTGCGCATTGTATGGGTGTGTGTTACATTACATTCACTAGTAGGAGTGAGAAAAACATCACGGGGTGGTGCGCATTGTATGGGTGTTTGTTACATTAGATTTACTAGTACGAGTGAGAAAATCATCACGGGGTGGTGTGTTTTGTATGGGTGTGTGTTACATTAGATTCACTACTAGGAGTGAGAAAAACATCACGGGGTGGTGCGCATTGTATGGGTGTGTGTTACATTAGATTCACTGGTAGGAGTGAGAGAAACATCACGGGGTGGTGCGCATTTTATGGGGGTCCGTTACATTACATTCACTGGTAGGAGTGAGAGAAACATCACGGGGTGGTGCGCATGGTATGGGTGTGCGTTACATTACATTCACTAGTAGGAGTGAGAAAAACATCACAGGGTGGTGCGCATTGTATGGGTGTGTGTTACATTACATTCACTAGTAGGAGAGAGAAAAACATCACGGGGTGGTGCGCATTGTATGGGTGTGCGTTACATTACATTCACTAGTAGGAGTGAGAAAAACATCACGGGGTGGTGCGCATTGTATGGGTGTGTGTTACATTACATTCACTAGTAGGAGTGAGAAAAACATCACGGGGTGGTGCGCGTTGTATGGGTGTGTGTTACATTACATTCACTAGTAGGAGTGAGAAAAACATCACGGGGTGGTGCGCATTGTATGGTTGTGTGTTACATTAGATTCACTAGTAAGAGTGAGAAAATCATCACGGGGTGGTGCGCATTGTATGGGTGTGTGTTACATTAGATTCACTAGTAGGAGTGAGAAAAACATCACGGGGTGGTGCGCATTGTATGGGTGTGTGTTACATTAGATTCACTAGTAGGAGTGAGAGAAACATCACGGGGTGGTGCGCATTGTATGGGTGTGTGTTACATTACATTCACTAGTAGGAGTGAGAAAAACATCACGGGGTGGTGCGCATTGTATGGGTGTGTGTTACATTACATTCACTAGTAGGAGTGAGAAAAACATCAGGGGGTGGTGCGCATTGTATGGGTGTGTTACATTACATTCACTAGTAGGAGTGAGAAAAACATAACGGGGTGGTGCGCATTGTATGCTTGTGTGTTACATTAGATTCACTAGTAGGAGTGAGAAAATCATCACGGGGTGGTGCGCGTTGTATGGGTGTGTGTTACATTACATTCACTAGTAGGAGTGAGAAAAACATCACGGGGTGGTGCGCGTTGTATGGGTGTGTGTTACATTACATTCACTAGTAGGAGTGAGAAAAACATCACGGGGTGGTGCGCGTTGTATGGGTGTGTGTTACATTACATTCACTAGTAGGAGTGAGAAAAACATCACGGGGTGGTGCGCATTGTATGGTTGTGTGTTACATTAGATTCACTAGTAAGAGTGAGAAAATCATCACGGGGTGGTGCGCATTGTATGGGTGTGTGTTACATTAGATTCACTAGTAGGAGTGAGAAAAACATCACGGGGTGGTGCGCATTGTATGGGTGTGTGTTACATTACATTCACTAGTAGGAGTGAGAGAAACATCACGGGGTGGTGCGCATTGTATGGGTGTGCGTTACATTACATTCACTAGTAGGAGTGAGAAAAACATCACGGGGTGGTGCGCATTGTATGGGTGTGTGTTACATTACATTCACTAGTAGGAGTGAGAAAAACATCAGGGGGTGGTGCGCATTGCATGGGTGTGTTACATTACATTCACTAGTAGGAGTGAGAAAAACATCACGGGGTGGTGCGCATTGTATGGGTGTGTGTTACATTACATTCACTAGTAGGAGTGAGAAAAACATCACGGGGTGGTGCGCATTGTATGGGTGTGTGTTACATTACATTCACTAGTAGGATTGAGAAAAACATCAGGAGGTGGTGCGCATTGTATGGGTGTGTTACATTACATTCACTAGTAGGAGTGAGAAAAACATCACGTTTTGGTGCGCATTGTATGGGTGTGTGTTACATTACATTCACTAGTAGGAGTGAGAAAAACATCACGGGGTGGTGCGCATTGTATGGGTGTGTGTTACATTACATTCACTAGTAGGAGTGAGAAAAACATTACGGGGTGGTGCGCATTGTATGGGTGTGTATTACATTACATTCACTAGTAGGAGTGAGAAAAACATCACGGGGTGGTGCGCATTGTATGGGTGTGTGTTACATTACATTCACTAGTAGGAGTGAGAAAAACATCACGGGGTGGTGCGCACTGTATGGGTGTGTGTTACATTACATTCACTAGTAGGAGTGAGAAAAACATCACGGGGTGGTGCGCATTGTATGGGTGTGTGTTACATTACATTCACTAGTAGGAGTGAGAAAAACACGGGGTGGTGCGCATTGTATGGGTGTGTGTTACATTACATTCACTAATAGGATTGAGAAAAACATCACGGGGTGGTGCGCATTGTATGGGTGTGTGTTACATTACATTCACTAGTAGGAGTGAGAAAAACATCACGGGGTGGTGCGCATTGTATGGGTGTGTGTTACATTACATTCACTAGTAGGAGTGAGAAAAACATCACGGGGTGGTGCGCATTGTATGGGTGTTTGTTACATTAGATTTACTAGTAGGAGTGAGAAAATCATCACGGGGTGGTGCGCATTGTATGGGTGTGTGTTACATTAGATTCACTACTAGGAGTGAGAAAAACATCACTGGGTGGTGCGCATTTTATGGGTGTCCGTTACATTACATTCACTGGTAGGAGTGAGAGAAACATCACGGGGTGGTGCGCATGGTATGGGTGTGCGTTACATTACATTCACTAGTAGGAGTGAGAAAAACATCACGGGGTGGTGCGCATTTTATGGGTGTGTGTTACATTACATTCACTAGTAGGAGTGAGAAAAACATCACGGGGTGGTGCGCATTGTATGGGTGTGTGTTACACTACATTCACTACTAGCAGTGAGAAAAACATCACGGGGTGGTGCGCATTGTATGGGTGTGTGTTACATTACATTCACTAGTAGGAGTGAGAAAAACATCACGGGGTGGTGCGCATTGTATGGGTGTGTGTTACATTACATTCACTAGTAGGAGTGAGAAAAACATCAGGGGGTGGTGCGCATTGTATGGGTGTGTGTTACATTACATTCACTAGTAGGAGTGAGAGAAACATCACGGGGTGGTGCGCATTGTATGGGTGTTTGTTACATTACATTCACTGGTAGGAGTAAAGAAAAACATCACGGAGTGGTGCGCATTGTATGGGTGTGCGTTACATTACATTCACTAGTAGGAGTGAGAAAAACATCACGGGGTGGTGCGCATTGTATGGGTGTGTGTTACATTACATTCACTAGTAGGAGTGAGAAAAACATCACGGGGTGGTGCGCATTGTATGGGTGTGTGTTACATTACATTCACTAGTAGGAGTGAGAAAAACATCAGGAGGTGGTACGCATTGTATGGGTGTGTTACATTACATTCACTAGTAGGAGTGAGAAAAACATCACGGGGTGGTGCGCATTGTATGGGTGTGTGTTACATTACATTCACTAGTAGCAGTGAGAAAAACATCACGGGTTGGTGCGCATTGTATGGGTGTGTGTTACATTAGATTCACTAGTAGGAGTGAAAAAACATCACGGGGTGGTGCGCATTGTATGGGTGTGTGTTACATTACATTCACTAGTAGGAGTGAGAAAAACATCACGGGGTGGTGCGCATTGTATGGGTGTGTGTTACATTACATTCAGTAGTAGGAGTGAGAAAAACATCACGGAGTGGTGCGCATTGTATGGGTATGTATTACATTACATTCACTAGTAGGAGTGAGAAAAACATCACGGGGTGGTGCGCACTGTATGGGTGTGTGTTACATTCCATTCACTAGTAGGAGTGAGAAAAACATCACGGGGTGGTGCGCATTGTATGGGTGTGTGTTACATTCCATTCACTAGTAGGAGTGAGAAAAACATCACGGGGTGGTGCGCATTGTACGGGTGTGTGTTACATTACATTCACTAATAGGATTGAGAAAAACATCACGGGGTGGTGCGCATTGTATGGGTGTGTGTTACATTACATTCATTAGTAGGAGTGAGAAAAACATCACGGGGTGGTGCGCATTGTATGGGTGTTTGTTACATTAGATTTACTGGTAGGAGTGAGAAAATCATCACGGGGTGGTGCGCATTGTATGGGTGTGTGTTACATTAGATTCACTACTAGGAGTGACAAAAACATCACGGGGTGGTGCGCATTGTATGGGTGTGTGTTACAGTTCATTCACTAGTAGGAGTGAGAAAAACATCACCGGGTGGTGCGCATTGTATGGGTGTGTGTTACATTACATTCACTAGTAGAAGTGAGAAAAACATCACCCGGTGGTGCGCATTGTATGGGTGTTTGTTACATTAGATTTACTAGTACGAGTGAGAAAATCATCACGGGGTAGTGTGTATTGTATGGGTGTGTGTTACATTAGATTCACTACTAGGAGTGAGAAAAACATCACGGGGTGGTGCGCATTGTATGGGTGTGTGTTACATTAGATTCACTGGTAGGAGTGAGAGAAACATCACGGGGTGGTGCGCATTTTATGGGTGTGCGTTACATTACATTCACTGGTAGGAGTGAGAGAAACATCACGGGGTGGTGCGCATTGTATGGGTGTGTGTTACATTCCATTCACTAGTAGGAGTGAGAAAAACATCACGGGGTGGTGCGCATTGTATGGGGGTTCGTTACATTACATTCACTAGTAGGAGTGAGAAAAACATCACGGGGTGGTTCGCATTGTATGGGTGTGTGTTACATTACATTCACTAGTAGGAGTGAGAAAAACATCACGGGGTGGTGCGCATTGTATGGGTGTGTGTTACATTACATTCACTAGTAGGAGTGAGAAAAACATCACGGGGTGGTGCGCATTGTATGGGTGTGTGTTACATTACATTCACTAGTAGCAGTGAGAAAAACATCACGGGGTGGTGCGCATTGTATGGGTGTGTGTTACATTAGATTCACTAGTAGGAGTGAAAAAACATCACGGGGTGGTGCGCATTGTATGGGTGTGTGTTACATTACATTCACTAGTAGGAGTGAGAAAAACATCACGGGGTGGTGCGCATTGTATGGGTGTGTGTTACATTACATTCACTAGTAGGAGTGAGAAAAACATCACGGAGTGGTGCGCATTGTATGGGTGTGTATTACATTACATTCACTAGTAGGAGTGAGAAAAACATCACGGGGTGGTGCGCATTGTATGGGTGTGTGTTACATTACATTCACTAGTAGGAGTGAGAAAAACATCACGGGGTGGTGCGCACTGTATGGGTGTGTGTTACATTCCATTCACTAGTAGGAGTGAGAAAAACATCACGGGGTGGTGCGCATTGTATGGGTGTGTGTTACATTACATTCACTAGTAGGAGTGAGAAAAACATCACGGGGTGGTGCGCATTGTATGGGTGTGTGTTATATTACATTCACTAATAGGATTGAGAAAAACATCACGGGGTGGTGCGCATTGTATGGGTGTGTGTTACATTACATTCACTAGTAGGAGTGAGAAAAACATCACGGGGTGGTGCGCATTGTATGGGTGTTTGTTACATTAGATTTACTAGTAGGAGTGAGAAAATCATCACGGGGTGGTGCGCATTGTATGGGTGTGTGTTACATTAGATTCACTACTAGGAGTGAGAAAAACATCACGGGGTGGTGCGCATTGTATGGGTGTGTGTTACATTTCATTCACTAGTAGGAGTGAGAAAAACATCACGGGGTGGTGCGCATTGTATGGGTGTGTATTACATTAAATTCACTAGTAGGAGTGAGAAAAACATCACGGGGTGGTGCGCATTGTATGGGTGTTTGTTACATTAGATTTACTAGTACGAGTGAGAAAATCATCACGGGGTGGTGTGTTTTGTATGGGTGTGTGTTACATTAGATTCACTACTAGGAGTGAGAAAAACATCACGGGGTGGTGCGCATTGTATGGGTGTGTGTTACATTAGATTCACTGGTAGGAGTGAGAGAAACATCACGGGGTGGTGCGCATTTTATGGGTGTCCGTTACATTACATTCACTGGTAGGAGTGAGAGAAACATTACGGGGTGGTGCGCATGGTATGGGTGTGCGTTACATTACATTCACTAGTAGGAGTCAGAAAAACATCACGGGGTGGTGCGCATTGTATGGGTGTGCGTTACATTACATTCACTAGTAGGAGTGAGAAAAACATCACGGGGTGGTGCGCATTGTATGGGTGTGTGTTACATTCCATTCACTAGTAGGAGTGAGAAAAACATCACGGGGTGGTGCGCATTGTATGGGTGTGTGTTACATTACATTCACTAGTAGGAGTGAGAAAAACATCACGGGGTGGTGCGCATTTTATGGGTGTGTGTTACATTACATTCACTAGTAGGAGTGAGAAAAACATCACGGGGTGGTGCGCACTGTATGGGTGTGTGTTACATTCCATTCACTAGTAGGAGTGAGAAAAACATCACGGGGTGGTGCGCATTGTATTGGTGTGTGTTACATTACATTCACTAATAGGAGTGAGAAAAACATCACGGGGTGGTGCGCATTGTATGGGTGTGTGTTACATTACATTCACTAGTAGGAGTGAGAAAAAATCACGGGGTGGTGGGCATTGTATGGGTGTGTGTTACATTACATTCACTAGTAGGAGTGAGAAAAACATCACGGGGTGGTGCGCATTGTATGGGTGTGTGTTACATTACATTCACTAGCAGGAGTGAGAAAAACATCACGGGGTGGTGCGCATTGTATGGGTGTGTGTTACATTACATTCACTAGCAGGAGTGAGAAAAACATCACGGGGTGGTGCGCATTGTATGGGTGTGTGTTACATTACATTCACTAGTAGGAGTGAGAAAAACATCACGGGGTGGTGCGCATTGTATGGGTGTGTGTTACATTACATTCACTAGTAGGAGTGAGAAAAACATCACGGGGTGGTGCGCATTGTATGGGTGTGTGTTACACTACATTCACTACTAGCAGTGAGAAAAACATCACGGGGTGGTGCGCATTGTATTGGTGTGTGTTACATTACATTCACTAGTAGGAGTGAGAAAAACATCACGGGGTGGTGCGCATTGTATGGGTGTGTGTTACATTACATTCACTAGTAGGAGTGAGAAAAACATCAGGGGGTGGTGCGCATTGTATGGGTGTGTGTTACATTACATTCACTAGTAGGAGTGAGAGAAACATCACGGGGTGGTGCGCATTGTATGGGTGTTTGTTACATTACATTCACTAGTAGGAGTGTGAAAAACATCAGGGGGTGGTGCGCATTGTATGGTTGTGCGTTACATTACATTCACTAGTAGGAGTGAGAAAAACATCACGGGGTGGTGCGCATTGTATGGGTTTGTGTTACATTGCATTCACTAGTAGGAGTGAGAAAAACATCACGGGGTGGTGCGCATTGTATGGGTGTGTGTTACATTACATTCACTAGTAGGAGTGAGAAAAACATCAGGAGGTGGTGCGCATTGTATGGGTGTGTTACATTACATTCACTAGTAGGAGTGAGAAAAACATCACGGGGTGGTGCGCATTGTATGGGTGTGTGTTACATTACATTCACTAGTAGCAGTGAGAAAAACATCACGGGTTGGTGCGCATTGTATGGGTGTGTGTTACATTAGATTCACTAGTAGGAGTGAAAAAACATCACGGGGTGGTGCGCATTGTATGGGTGTATGTTACATTACATTCACTAGTAGGAGTGAGAAAAATATCACGGGGTGGTGCGCATTGTATGGGTGTGTGTTACATTACATTCACTAGTAGGAGTGGAAAAACATCACGGAGTGGTGCGCATTGTATGGGTATGTATTACATTACATTCACTAGTAGGAGTGAGAAAAACATCACGGGGTGGTGCGCACTGTATGGGTGTGTGTTACATTCCATTCACTAGTAGGAGTGAGAAAAACATCACGGGGTGGTGCGCATTGTATGGGTGTGTGTTACATTCCATTCACTAGTAGGAGTGAGAAAAACATCATCACGGGGTGGTGCGCATTGTATGGGTGTGTGTTACATTACATTCACTAATAGGATTGAGAAAAACATCACGGGGTGGTGCGCATTGTATGGGTGTGTGTTACATTACATTCACTAGTAGGAGTGAGAAAAACATCACGGGGTGGTGCGCATTGTATGGGTGTTTGTTACATTAGATTTACTAGTAGGAGTGAGAAAATCATCACGGGGTGGTGCGCATTCTATGGGTGTGTGTTACATTAGATTCACTACTAGGAGTGAGAAAAACATCACAGGGTGGTGCGCATTGTATGGGTGTTCGTTACATTACATTCACTAGTAGGAGTGAGAAAAACATCACGGGGTGGTGCGCATTGTATGGGTGTGTGTTACATTACATTCACTAGTAGGAGTGAGAAAAACATCACGGGGTGGTGCGCATTGTATGGGTGTGTGTTACATTACATTCACTAGTAGGAGTGAGAAATACATCAGGGGGTGGTGCGCATTGTATGGGTGTGTTACATTACATTCAGTAGTAGGAGTGAGAAAAACATCACGGGGTGGTGCGCATTGTATGGGTGTGTGTTACATTACATTCACTAGTAGCAGTGAGAAAAACATCACGGGGTGGTGTGCATTGTATGGGTGTGTGTTACATTAGATTCACTAGTAGGAGTGAAAAAACATCACGGGTTGGTGCGCATTGTATGGGTGTGTGTTACATTACATTCACTAGTAGGAGTGAGAAAAACATCACGGGGTGGTGCCCATTGTATGGGTGTGTGTTACATTACATTCACTAGTAGGAGTGAGAAAAACATCACGGAGTGGTGCGCATTGTATGGGTGTGTATTACATTACATTCACTAGTAGGAGTGAGAAAAACAGCACGGGGTGGTGCGCATTGTATGGGTGTGTGTTACATTACATTCACTAGTAGGAGTGAGAAAAACATCACGGGGTGGTGCGCACTGTATGGGTGTGTGTTACATTCCATTCACTAGTAGGAGTGAGAAAAACATCACGGGGTGGTGCGCATTGTATGGGTGTGTGTTACATTACATTCACTAGTAGGAGTGAGAAAAACATCACCGGGTGGTGCGCATTGTATGGGTGTTTGTTACATTAGATTTACTAGTACGAGTGAGAAAATCATCACGGGGTGGTGTGTATTGTATGGGTGTGTGTTACATTAGATTCACTACTAGGAGTGAGAAAAACATCACGGGGTGGTGCGCATTGTATGGGTGTGTGTTACATTAGATTCACTGGTAGGAGTGAGAGAAACATCACGGGGTGGTGCGCATTTTATGGGTGTGCGTTACATTACATTCACTGGTAGGAGTGAGAGAAATATCACGGGGTGGTGCGCATTGTATGGGTGTGTGTTACATTACATTCACTAGTAGGAATGAGAAAAACATCACGGGGTGGTGCGCATTGTATGGGTGTGTGTTACATTACATTCACTAGTAGGAGTGAGAAAAACATCACGGGGTGGTGCGCATTGTATGGGTGTGTGTTACATTACATTCACTAGTAGGAGTGAGAAAAACATCACAGGGTGGTGCGCATTGTATGGGTGTGTGTTACATTACATTCACTAGTAGGAGTGAGAAAAACATCACGGGGTGGTGCGCATTGTATGGGTGTGTGTTACATTACATTCACTAGTAGGAGTGAGAAAAACATCACGGGGTGGTGCGCATTGTATGGGTGTGTGTTACATTACATTCACTAGTAGGAGTGAGAAAAACATCACGGGGTGGTGCGCATTGTATGGGTGTTTGTTACATTAGATTCACTAGTAGGAGTGAGAAAATCATCACGGGGTGGTGCACATTGTATGGGTGTGTGTTACACTACATTCACTACTAGCAGTGATAAAAACATCACGGGGTGGTGCGCATTGTATGGGTGTGTGTTACACTACATTCACTAGTAGGAGTGACAAAAACATCACGGTGTGGTGCGCATTGTATGGGTGTGTGTTACATTACATTCACTAGTAGGAGTGACAAAAACATCACGGGGTGGTGCACGTTGTATGGGTGTGTGTTACATTACATTCACTAGTAGGAGTGAGAAAAACATCACGGGGTGGTGCGCATTGTATGCTTGTGTGTTACATTAGATTCACTAGTAGGAGTGAGAAAATCATCACGGGGTGGTGCGCGTTGTATGGGTATGTGTTACATTACATTCACTAGTAGGAGTGACAAAAACATCACGGGGTGGTGCACGTTGTATGGGTGTGTGTTACATTACATTCACTAGTAGGAGTGAGAAAAACATCACGGGGTGGTGCGCGTTGTATGGGAGTGTGTTACATTACATTCACTAGTAGGAGTGAGAAAAACATCACGGGGTGGTGCGCATTGTATGGTTGTGTGTTACATTAGATTCACTAGTAAGTGTGAGAAAATCATCACGGGGTGGTGCGCATTGTATGGGTGTGTGTTACATTAGATTCACTAGTAGGAGTGAGAAAAACATCACGGGGTGGTGCGCATTGTATGGGTGTGTGTTACATTAGATTCACTAGTAGGAGTGAGAGAAACATCACGGGGTGGTGCGCATTTTATGGGTGTGCGTTACGTTACATTCACTAGTAGGAGTGAGAGAAACATCACGGGGTGGTGCACATTGTATGGGTGTGCGTTACATTACATTCACTAGTAGGAGTGAGAAAAACATCACGGGGTGGTGCGCATTGTATGGGTGTGCGTTACATTACATTCACTAGTAGGAGTGAGAAAAACATCACGGGGTGGTGCGCATTGTATGGGTGTGCGTTACATTACATTCACTAGTAGGAGTGAGAAAAACATCACGGGGTGGTGCGCATTGTATGGGTGTGCGTTACATTACATTCACTAGTAGGAGTGAGAAAAACATCAGGGGGTGGTGCGCATTGTATGGGTGTGTTACATTACATTCACTAGTAGGAGTGAGAAAAACATCACGGGGTGGTGCGCATTGTATGGGTGTGTGTTACATTACATTCACTAGTAGGAGTGAGAAAAACATCACGGGGTGGTGAGCATTGTATGGGTGTGTGTTACATTACATTCACTAGTAGGAGTGAGAAAAACATCACGGGGTGGTGCGCATTGTATGGGTGTGTGTTACATTACATTCACTAGTAGGAGTGAGAAAAACATCACCGGGTGGTGCGCACTGTATGGGTGTGTGTTACATTCCATTCACTAGTAGGAGTGAGAAAAACATCACGGGGTGGTGCGCACTGTATGGGTGTGTGTTACATTACATTCACTAATAGGAGTGAGAAAAACATCACGGGGTGGTGCGCATTGTATGGGTGTGTGTTACATTACATTCACTAGTAGGAGTGAGAAAAACATCACGGGGTGGTGCGCATTGTATGGGTGTGTGTTACATTACATTCACTAGTAGGAGTGAGAAAAACATCACTGGTTGGTGCGCATTGTATGGGTGTTTGTTACATTAGATTCACTAGTAGGAGTGAGAAAATCATCACGGGGTGGTGCGCATTGTATGGGTGTGTGTTACATGAGATTCACTACTAGGAGTGAGAAAAACATCACGGGGTGGTGCGCATTGTATGGGTGTGTGTTACATTAGATTCACTGGTAGGAGTGAGAGAAACATCACGGGGTGGTGCGAATTTTATGGGTGTGCGTTACATTACATTCACTGGTAGGAGTGAGAGAAACATCACGGGGTGGTGCGCGTTGTATGGGTGTGTGTTACATTACATTCACTAGTAGGAGTGAGAAAAACATCACGGGGTGGTGCGCGTTGTATGGGTGTGTGTTACATTACATTCACTAGTAGGAGTGAGAAAAACATCACGGGGTGGTGCGCATTGTATGGTTGTGTGTTACATTAAATTCACTAGTAGGAGTGAGAAAAACATAACGGGGTGGTGCGCATTGTATGGGTGTGTGTTACATTAGATTCACTAGTAGGAGTGAGAGAAACATCACGGGGTGGTGCGCATTGTATGGGTGTGTGTTACATTAGATTCACTAGTAGGAGTGAGAGAAACATCACGGGGTGGTGCGCATTTTATGCGTGTGCGTTACATTACATTCACTAGTAGGAGTGAGAGAAACATCACGGGGTGGTGCGCATTGTATGGGTGTGCGTTACATTACATTCACTAGTAGGAGTGAGAAAAACATCACGGGGTGGTGCGCATTGTATGGGTGTGCGTTACATTACATTAACTAGTCGGAGTGAGAAAAACATCACGGGGTGGTGCGCATTGTATTGGTGTGTGTTACATTACATTCACTAGTAGGAGTGAGAAAAACATCAGGGGGTGGTGCGCATTGTATGGGTGTGTTACATTACATTCACTAGTAGGAGTGAGAAAAACATCACGGGGTGGTGCGCATTGTATGGGTGTGTGTTACATTACATTCACTAGTAGGAGTGAGAAAAACATCACGGGGTGGTGCGCATTGTATGGGTGTGTGTTACATTACATTCACTAGTAGGAGTGAGAAAAACATCACGGGGTGGTGCGCATTGTATGGGTGTGTGTTACATTACATTCACTAGTAGGAGTGAGAAAAACATCACGGGGTGGTGCGCATTGTATGGGTGTGTGTTACATTACATTCACTAGTAGGAGTGAGAAAAACATCACGGGGTGGTGCGCATTGTATGGGTGTGTGTTACATTACATTCACTAGTAGCAGTGAGAAAAACATCACGGGGTGGTGCGCATTGTATGGGTGTGTGTTACATTAGATTCACTAGTAGGAGTGAAAAAACATCACGGGGTGGTGCGCACTGTATGGGTGTGTGTTACATTACATTCACTAGTAGGAGTGAGAAAAACATCACGGGGTGGTGCGCACTGTATGGGTGTGTGTTACATTCCATTCACTAGTAGGAGTGAGAAAAACATCACGGGGTGGTGCGCATTGTATGGGTGTGTGTTACATTACATTCACTAGTAGCAGTGAGAAAAACATCACGGGGTGGTGCGCATTGTATGGGTGTGTGTTACATTACATTCACTAGTAGGAGTGAGAAAAACATCACGGGGTGGTGCACATTGTATGGGTGTGTGTTACATTACATTCACTAGTAGGAGTGAGAAAAACATCACGGGGTGGTGCGCATTGTATGGGTGTGTGTTACATTCCATTCACTAGTAGGAGTGAGAAAAACATCACGGGGTGGTGCGCATTGTATGGGTGTGTGTTACATTACATTCACTAGTAGGAGTGAGAAAAACATCACGGGGTGGTGCGCATTGTATGGGTGTGTGTTACATTACATTCACTAGTAGCAGTGAGAAAAACATCACGGGGTGGTGCGCATTGTATGGGTGTGTGTTACATTAGATTCACTAGTAGGAGTGAAAAAACATCACGGGGTGGTGCGCACTGTATGGGTGTGTGTTACATTACATGCACTAGTAGGAGTGAGAAAAACATCACGGGGTGGTGCGCACTGTATGGGTGTGTGTTACATTCCATTCACTAGTAGGAGTGAGAAAAACATCACGGGGTGGTGCGCATTGTATGGGTGTGTGTTACATTACATTCACTACTAGCAGTGAGAAAAACATCACGGGGTGGTGCGCATTGTATGGGTGTGTGTTACATTACATTCACTAATAGGAGTGAGAAAAACATCACGGGGTGGTACGCTTTGTATGGGTGTGTGTTACGTTACATTCACTAGTAGGAGTGAGAAAAACATCACGGGGTGGTGCGCATTGTATGGGTGTGTGTTACGTTACATTCACTAGTAGGAGTGAGAAAAACATCACGGGGTGGTGCGCATTGTATGGGTGTTTGTTACATTAGATTTACTGGTAGGAGTGAGAAAATCATCACGGGGTGGTGCGCATTGTATGGGTGTGTGTTACATTAGATTCACTGGTAGGAGTGAGAGAAACATCACGGGGTGGTGCGCATTTTATGGGTGTGCGTTACATTACATTCACTGGTAGGAGTGAGAGAAACATCACGGGGTGGTGCGCATTTTATGGGTGTGCGTTACATTACATTCACTGGTAGGAGTGAGAGAAACATCACGTGGTGGTGCGCATTGTATGGGTGTGTGTTACATTACATTCACTAGTATTAGTGAGAAAAACATCACGGGGTGGTGCGCATTGTATGGGTGTGTGTTACATTACATTCACTAGTAGGAGTGAGAAAAACATCACGGGGTGGTGCGCATTGTACGGGTGTGTGTTACATTACATTCACTAGTAGGAGTGAGAAAAACATCACGGGGTGGTGCGCATTGTATGGGTGTGTGTTACATTACATTCACTAGTAGGAGTGAGAAAAACATCACGGGGTGGTGCGCATTGTATGGGTGTGTGTTACATTAGATTCACTAGTAGGTGTGAGAAAAACATCATGGTGTGGTGCGCATTGTATGGGTGTGTGTTACATTACATTCACTAGTAGCAGTGAGAAAAACATCACGGGGTGGTGCGCATTGTATGGGTGTGTGTTACATTACATTCACTAGTAGGAGTGAGAAAAACATCACGGGGTGGTGCGCATTGTATGGGTGTGTGTTACATTAGATTCACTAGTAGGAGTGAGAAAAACATCACGGGGTGGTGCGCATTGTATGGGTGTGTGTTACATTACATTCACTAGTAGCAGTGAGAAAAACATCACGGGGTGGTGCGCATTGTATGGGTGTGTGTTACATTAGATTCACCAGTAGGAGTGAAAAAACATCACGGGGTGGTGCGCATTGTATGGGTGTGTGTTACATTACATTCACTAGTAGGAGTGAGAAAAACATCACGGGGTGGTGCGCACTGTATGGGTGTGTGTTACATTCCATTCACTAGTAGAAGTGAGAAAAACATCACGGGGTGGTGCGCATTGTATGGGTGTGTGTTACATTACATTCACTAGTAGGAGTGAGAAAAACATAACGGGGTGGTGCGCATTGTATGGGTGTGTGTTACATTACATTCACTAATAGGAGTGAGAAAAACATCACGGGGTGGTGCGCATTGTATGGGTGTGTGTTACATTCCATTCACTAGTAGGAGTGAGAAAAACATCACGGGGTGGTGCGCATTGTATGGGTGTTTGTTACATTAGATTTACTAGTAGGAGTGAGAAAATCATCACGGGGTGGTGCACATTGTATGGGTGTGTGTTACATTAGATTCACTACTAGGAGTGAGAAAAACATCACGGGGTGGTGCGCATTGTATGGGTGTGTGTTACATTAGATTCACTAGTAGGAATGAGAAAATCATCACGGGGTGGTGCACATTGTATGGGTGTGTGTTACATTACATTCACTAGTAGGAGTGAGAAAAACATCACGGGGTGGTGCGCATTGTATGCTTGTGTGTTACATTAGATTCACTAGTAGGAGTGAGAAAATCATCACGGGGTGGTGCGCGTTGTATGGGTATGTGTTACATTACATTCACTAGTAGGAGTGAGAAAAACATCACGGGGTGGTGCACGTTGTATGGGTGTGTGTTACATTACATTCACTAGTAGGAGTGAGAAAAACATCACGGGGTGGTGCGCATTGTATGGGTGTGTGTTACATTACATTCACTAGTAGGAGTGAGAAAAACATCACGGGGTGGTGCGCATTGTATGGTTGTGTGTTACATTAGATTCACTAGTAAGAGTGAGAAAATCATCACGGGGTGGTGCGCATTGTATGGGTGTGTGTTACATTAGATTCACTAGTAGGAGTGAGAAAAACATCACGGGGTGGTGCGCATTGTATGGGTGTGTGTTACATTAGATTCACTAGTAGGAGTGAGAGAAACATCACGGGGTGGTGCGAATTTTATGGGTGTGCGTTACATTACATTCACTAGTAGGAGTGAGAGAAACATCACGGGGTGGTGCGCATTGTATGGGTGTGCGTTACATTACATTCACTAGTAGGAGTGAGAAAAACATCACGGGGTGGTGCGCATTGTATGGGTGTGCGTTACATTACATTCACTAGTAGGAGTGAGAAAAACATCACGGGGTGGTGTGCATTGTATGGGTGTGTGTTACATTACATTCACCAGTAGGAGTGAGAAAAACATCACGGGGTGGTGCGCATTGTATGGGTGTGTGTTACATTAGATTCACTGGTAGGGGTGAGAGAAACATCACGGGGTGGTGCGCATTTTATGGGTGTGCCTTACATTACATTCACTGGTAGGAGTGAGAGAAACATCACGGGGTGGTGCGCATTGTATGGGTGTGTGTTACATTACATTCACTAGTAGGAGTGAGAAAAACATCACGGGGTGGTGCGCATTGTATGGGTGTGTGTTACATTACATTCACTAGTAGGAGTGAGAAAAACATCAGGGGTGGTGCGCATTGTATGGGTGTGTGTTACATTACATTCACTAGTAGGAGTGAGAAAAACATCACGGGGTGGTGCGCATTGTATGGGTGTGTGTTACATTAGATTCACTAGTAGGAGTGAGAAAAACATCACGGGGTGGTGCGCATTGTATGGGTGTGTGTTACATTACATTCACTAGTAGCAGTGAGAAAAACATCACGGGGTGGTGCGCATTGTATGGGTGTGTGTTACATTACATTCACTAGTAGGAGTGAGAAAAACATCACGGGGTGGTGCGCATTGTATGGGTGTGTGTTACATTAGATTTACTAGTAGGAGTGAGAAAAACATCACGGGGTGGTGCGCATTGTATGGGTGTGTGTTACATTACATTCACTAGTAGCAGTGAGAAAAACATCACGGGGTGGTGCGCATTGTATGGGTGTGTGTTACATTAGATTCACTAGTAGGAGTGAAAAAACATCACGGGGTGGTGCGCATTGTATGGGTGTGTGTTACATTACATTCACTAGTAGGAGTGAGAAAAACATCACGGGGTGGTGCGCACTGTATGGGTGTGTGTTACATTCCATTCACTAGTAGGAGTGAGAAAAACATCACGGGGTGGTGCGCATTGTATGGGTGTGTGTTACATTCCATTCACTAGTAGGAGTGAGAAAAACATCACGGGGTGGTGCGCATTGTATGGGTGTGTGTTACATTACATTCACTAATAGGAGTGAGAAAAACATCACGGGGTGGTGCGCATTGTATGGGTTTGTGTTACATTACATTCACTAGTAGGAGTGAGAAAAACATCACGGGGTGGTGCGCATTGTATGGGTGTGTGTTACATTACATTCAATAGTAGGAGTGAGAAAAACATCACGGGGTGGTGCGCATTGTATGGGTGTTTGTTACATTAGATTTACTAGTAGGAGTGAGAAAATCATCACGGGGTGGTGCGCATTGTATGGGTGTGTGTTACATTAGATTCACTACTAGGAGTGAGAAAAACATCACGGGGTGGTGCGCATTTTATGGGTGTGTGTTACATTAGATTCACTGGTAGGAGTGAGAGAAACATCACGGGGTGGTGTGCATTTTATGGGTGTGCGTTACATTACATTCACTGGTAGGAGTGAGAGAAACATCACGGGGTGGTGCGCATTGTATGGGTGTGCGTTACATTACATTCACTAGTAGGAGTGAGAAAAACATCACGGGGTGGTGCGCATTGTATGGGTGTGTGTTACATTACATTCACTAGTAGGAGTGAGAAAAACATCACGGGGTGGTGCGCATTGTATGGGTGTGTGTTACATTACATTCACTAGTAGGAGTGAGAAAAACATCACAGGGTGGTGCGCATTGTATGGGTGTGTGTTACATTACATTCACTAGTAGGAGTGAGAAAAACATCACGGGGTGGTGCGCATTGTATGGGTGTGTGTTACATTACATTCACTAGTAGGAGTGAGAAAAACATCACGGGGTGGTGCGCATTGTATGGGTGTGTGTTACATTCAATTCACTAGTAGGAGTGAGAAAAACATCACGGGGTGGTGCGCATTGTATGGGTGTGTGTTACATTACATTCACTAGTAGGAGTGAGAAAAACATCACGGGGTGGTGCGCATTGTATGGGTGTGTGTTACATTACATTCACTAGTAGGAGTGAGAAAAACATCACGGGGTGGTGGGCATTGTATGGGTGTGTGTTACATTACATTCACTAGTAGGAGTGAGAAAAACATCACGGGGTGGTGCGCATTGTATGGGTGTGTGTTACATTCCATTCACTAGTAGGAGTGAGAAAAACATCACGGGGTGGTGCGCATTGTATGGGTGTGTGTTACATTCCATTCACTAGTAGGAGTGAGAAAAACATCACGGGGTGGTGCGCATTGTATGGGTGTGTGTTACATTACATTCACTAGTAGGAGTCAGAAAAACATCACGGGGTGGTGCGCATTGTATGGGTGTGTGTTACATTACATTCACTAGTAGCAGTGAGAAAAACATCACGGGGTGGTGCGCATTGTATGGGTGTTTGTTTATTAGATTCACTAGTAGGAGTGAGAAAATCATCATGGTGTGGTGGCATTGTATGGGTGTGTGTTACATTACATTCACTAGTAGGAGTGAGAAAAACATCACGGGGTGGTGCGCATTGTATGGGTGTGTGTTACACTACATTCACTACTAGCAGTGAGAAAAACATCACGGGGTGGTGCGCATTGTATGGGTGTGTGTTACATTACATTCACTAGTAGGAGTGAGAAAAACATCACGGGGTGGTGCGCATTGTATGGGTGTGTGTTACATTACATTCACTTGTAGGAGTGAGAAAAACATCAGGGGGTGGTGCGCACTGTATGGGTGTGTTACATTACATTCACTAGTAGGAGTGAGAGAAACATCACGGGGTGGTGCGCATTGTATGGGTGTTTGTTACATTACATTCACTAGTAGGAGTGAGAAAAACATCACGGGGTGGTGCGCATTGTATGGGTGTGCGTTACATTACATTCACTAGTAGGAGTGAGAAAAACATCACGGGGTGGTGCGCATTGTATGGGTGTGTGTTACATTACATTCACTAGTAGGAGTGAGAAAAACAAAAGGGGGTGGTGCGCATTGTATGGGTGTGTGTTACATTACATTCACTAGTTGGAGTGAGAAAAACATCAGGGGGTGGTGCGCATTGTATGGGTGTGTGTTACATTACATTCACTAGTAGGAGTGAGAGAAACATCAGGGGTGGTGCGCATTGTATGGGTGTGTGTTACATTAGATTCACTGGTAGGAGTGAGAGAAACATCACGGGGTGGTGCGCATTTTATGGGTGTGCCTTACATTACATTCACTGGTAGGAGTGAGAGAAACATCACGGGGTGGTGCGCATTGTATGGGTGTGTGTTACATTACATTCACTAGTAGGAGTGAGAAAAACATCACGGGGTGGTGCGCATTGTATGGGTGTGTGTTACATTACATTCACTAGTAGGAGTGAGAAAAACATCAGGGGTGGTGCGCATTGTATGGGTGTGTGTTACATTACATTCACTAGTAGGAGTGAGAAAAACATCACGGGGTGGTGCGCATTGTATGGGTGTGTGTTACATTACATTCACTAGTAGGAGTGAGAAAAACATCACGGGGTGGTGCGCATTGTATGGGTGTGTGTTACATTAGATTCACTAGTAGGAGTGAGAAAAACATCACGGGGTGGTGCGCATTGTATGGGTGTGTGTTACATTACATTCACTAGTAGCAGTGAGAAAAACATCACGGGGTGGTGCGCATTGTATGGGTGTGTGTTACATTACATTCACTAGTAGGAGTGAGAAAAACATCACGGGGTGGTGCGCATTGTATGGGTGTGTGTTACATTAGATTTACTAGTAGGAGTGAGAAAAACATCACGGGGTGGTGCGCATTGTATGGGTGTGTGTTACATTACATTCACTAGTAGCAGTGAGAAAAACATCACGGGGTGGTGCGCATTGTATGGGTGTGTGTTACATTAGATTCACTAGTAGGAGTGAAAAAACATCACGGGGTGGTGCGCATTGTATGGGTGTGTGTTACATTACATTCACTAGTAGGAGTGAGAAAAACATCACGGGGTGGTGCGCACTGTATGGGTGTGTGTTACATTCCATTCACTAGTAGGAGTGAGAAAAACATCACGGGGTGGTGCGCATTGTATGGGTGTGTGTTACATTCCATTCACTAGTAGGAGTGAGAAAAACATCACGGGGTGGTGCGCATTGTATGGGTGTGTGTTACATTACATTCACTAATAGGAGTGAGAAAAACATCACGGGGTGGTGCGCATTGTATGGGTTTGTGTTACATTACATTCACTAGTAGGAGTGAGAAAAACATCACGGGGTGGTGCGCATTGTATGGGTGTGTGTTACATTACATTCAATAGTAGGAGTGAGAAAAACATCACGGGGTGGTGCGCATTGTATGGGTGTTTGTTACATTAGATTTACTAGTAGGAGTGAGAAAATCATCACGGGGTGGTGCGCATTGTATGGGTGTGTGTTACATTAGATTCACTACTAGGAGTGAGAAAAACATCACGGGGTGGTGCGCATTTTATGGGTGTGTGTTACATTAGATTCACTGGTAGGAGTGAGAGAAACATCACGGGGTGGTGTGCATTTTATGGGTGTGCGTTACATTACATTCACTGGTAGGAGTGAGAGAAACATCACGGGGTGGTGCGCATTGTATGGGTGTGCGTTACATTACATTCACTAGTAGGAGTGAGAAAAACATCACGGGGTGGTGCGCATTGTATGGGTGTGTGTTACATTACATTCACTAGTAGGAGTGAGAAAAACATCACGGGGTGGTGCGCATTGTATGGGTGTGTGTTACATTACATTCACTAGTAGGAGTGAGAAAAACATCACAGGGTGGTGCGCATTGTATGGGTGTGTGTTACATTACATTCACTAGTAGGAGTGAGAAAAACATCACGGGGTGGTGCGCATTGTATGGGTGTGTGTTACATTACATTCACTAGTAGGAGTGAGAAAAACATCACGGGGTGGTGCGCATTGTATGGGTGTGTGTTACATTCAATTCACTAGTAGGAGTGAGAAAAACATCACGGGGTGGTGCGCATTGTATGGGTGTGTGTTACATTACATTCACTAGTAGGAGTGAGAAAAACATCACGGGGTGGTGCGCATTGTATGGGTGTGTGTTACATTACATTCACTAGTAGGAGTGAGAAAAACATCACGGGGTGGTGGGCATTGTATGGGTGTGTGTTACATTACATTCACTAGTAGGAGTGAGAAAAACATCACGGGGTGGTGCGCATTGTATGGGTGTGTGTTACATTACATTCACTAGTAGGAGTGAGAAAAACATCACGGGGTGGTGCGCATTGTATGGGTGTGTGTTACATTCCATTCACTAGTAGGAGTGAGAAAAACATCACGGGGTGGTGCGCATTGTATGGGTGTGTGTTACATTACATTCACTAGTAGGAGTCAGAAAAACATCACGGGGTGGTGCGCATTGTATGGGTGTGTGTTACATTACATTCACTAGTAGCAGTGAGAAAAACATCACGGGGTGGTGCGCATTGTATGGGTGTTTGTTTATTAGATTCACTAGTAGGAGTGAGAAAATCATCATGGTGTGGTGGCATTGTATGGGTGTGTGTTACATTACATTCACTAGTAGGAGTGAGAAAAACATCACGGGGTGGTGCGCATTGTATGGGTGTGTGTTACACTACATTCACTACTAGCAGTGAGAAAAACATCACGGGGTGGTGCGCATTGTATGGGTGTGTGTTACATTACATTCACTAGTAGGAGTGAGAAAAACATCACGGGGTGGTGCGCATTGTATGGGTGTGTGTTACATTACATTCACTAGTAGGAGTGAGAAAAACATCAGGGGGTGGTGCGCACTGTATGGGTGTGTTACATTACATTCACTAGTAGGAGTGAGAGAAACATCACGGGGTGGTGCGCATTGTATGGGTGTTTGTTACATTACATTCACTAGTAGGAGTGAGAAAAACATCACGGGGTGGTGCGCATTGTATGGGTGTGCGTTACATTACATTCACTAGTAGGAGTGAGAAAAACATCACGGGGTGGTGCGCATTGTATGGGTGTGTGTTACATTACATTCACTAGTAGGAGTGAGAAAAACAAAAGGGGGTGGTGCGCATTGTATGGGTGTGTGTTACATTACATTCACTAGTTGGAGTGAGAAAAACATCAGGGGGTGGTGCGCATTGTATGGGTGTGTGTTACATTACATTCACTAGTAGGAGTGAGAGAAACATCACGGGGTGGTGCGCATTGTATGGGTGTGTGTTACATTACATTCACTAGTAGGAGTGAGAGAAACATCACGGGGTGGTGCGCATTGTATGGGTGTGTGTTACATTACATTCACTAGTAGGAGTGAGAGAAACATCACGGGGTGGTGCGCATTGTATGGGTGTGCGTTACATTACATTCACTAGTAGGAGTGAGAAAAACATCACGGGGTGGTGCGCATTGTATGGGTGTGTGTTACATTACATTCACTAGTAGGAGTGAGAAAAACATCAGGGGGTGGTGCGCATTGTATGTGTGTGTGTTACATTACATTCACTAGTAGGAGTGAGAGAAACATCAGGGGGTGGTGCGCATTGTATGGGTGTGTGTTACATTACATTCACTAGTAGGAGTGAGAGAAACATCACGGGGTGGCGCGCATTTTATGGGTGTTTGTTACATTACATTCAATAGTAGGAGTGAGAAAAACATCACGGGGTGGTGCGCATTGCATGGGTGTGTGTTACATTACATTCACTAGTAGGAGTGAGAAAAACATCACGGGGTGGTGCGCATTGCATGGGTGTGTGTTACATTACATTCACTAGTAGGAGTGAGAAAAACATCACGGGGTGGTGCGCATTGTATGGGTGTGTGTTACATTCCATTCACTAGTAGGAGTGAGAAAAACATCAGGGGTGGTGCGCATTGTATGGGTGTGTGTTACATTACATTCACTAGTAGGAGTGAGAAAAACATCACGGGGTGGTGCGCATTGTATGGGTGTGTGTTACCTTCCATTCACTAGTAGGAGTGAGAAAAACATCACGGGGTGGTGCGCATTGTATGGGTGTGTGTTACATTCCATTCACTAGTAGGAGTGAGAAAAACATCACGGTGTGGTGCGCATTGTATGGGTGTGTGTTACATTACATTCACTAGTAGGAGTGAGAAAAACATCACGGGGTGGTGCGCATTGTATGGGTGTTTGTTTATTAGATTCACTAGTAGGAGTGAGAAAATCATCATGGTGTGGTGGCATTGTATGGGTGTGTGTTACATTACATTCACTAGTAGGAGTGAGAAAAACATCACGGGGTGGTGCGCATTGTATGGGTGTGTGTTACACTACATTCACTACTAGCAGTGAGAAAAACATCACGGGGTGGTGCGCATTGTATGGGTGTGTGTTACATTACATTCACTAGTAGGAGTGAGAAAAACATCACGGGGTGGTGCGCATTGTATGGGTGTGTGTTACATTACATTCACTAGTAGGAGTGAGAAAAACATCAGGGGGTGGTGCGCACTGTATGGGTGTGTTACATTACATTCACTAGTAGGAGTGAGAGAAACATCACGGGGTGGTGCGCATTGTATGGGTGTTTGTTACATTACATTCACTAGTAGGAGTGAGAAAAACATCACGGGGTGGTGCGCATTGTATGGGTGTGCGTTACATTACATTCACTAGTAGGAGTGAGAAAAACATCACGGGGTGGTGCGCATTGTATGGGTGTGTGTTACATTACATTCACTAGTAGGAGTGAGAAAAACAAAAGGGGGTGGTGCGCATTGTATGGGTGTGTGTTACATTACATTCACTAGTTGGAGTGAGAAAAACATCAGGGGGTGGTGCGCATTGTATGGGTGTGTGTTACATTACATTCACTAGTAGGAGTGAGAGAAACATCACGGGGTGGTGCGCATTGTATGGGTGTGTGTTACATTACATTCACTAGTAGGAGTGAGAGAAACATCACGGGGTGGTGCGCATTGTATGGGTGTGTGTTACATTACATTCACTAGTAGGAGTGAGAAAAACATCACGGGGTGGTGCGCATTGTATGGGTGTGCGTTACATTACATTCACTAGTAGGAGTGAGAAAAACATCACGGGGTGGTGCGCATTGTATGGGTGTGTGTTACATTACATTCACTAGTAGGAGTGAGAAAAACATCAGGGGGTGGTGCGCATTGTATGTGTGTGTGTTACATTACATTCACTAGTAGGAGTGAGAGAAACATCAGGGGGTGGTGCGCATTGTATGGGTGTGTGTTACATTACATTCACTAGTAGGAGTGAGAGAAACATCACGGGGTGGCGCGCATTTTATGGGTGTTTGTTACATTACATTCAATAGTAGGAGTGAGAAAAACATCACGGGGTGGTGCGCATTGCATGGGTGTGTGTTACATTACATTCACTAGTAGGAGTGAGAAAAACATCACGGGGTGGTGCGCATTGCATGGGTGTGTGTTACATTACATTCACTAGTAGGAGTGAGAAAAACATCACGGGGTGGTGCGCATTGTATGGGTGTGTGTTACATTCCATTCACTAGTAGGAGTGAGAAAAACATCAGGGGTGGTGCGCATTGTATGGGTGTGTGTTACATTACATTCACTAGTAGGAGTGAGAAAAACATCACGGGGTGGTGCGCATTGTATGGGTGTGTGTTACCTTCCATTCACTAGTAGGAGTGAGAAAAACATCACGGGGTGGTGCGCATTGTATGGGTGTGTGTTACATTCCATTCACTAGTAGGAGTGAGAAAAACATCACGGTGTGGTGCGCATTGTATGGGTGTGTGTTACATTACATTCACTAGTAGGAGTGAGAAAAACATCACGGGGTGGTGCGCATTGTATGGGTGTTTGTTTATTAGATTCACTAGTAGGAGTGAGAAAATCATCATGGGGTGGTGCGCATTGTATGGGTGTGTGTTACATTACATTCACTAGTAGGAGTGAGAAAAACATCACGGGGTGGTGCGCATTGTATGGGTGTGTGTTACACTACATTCACTACTAGCAGTGAGAAAAACATCACGGGGTGGTGCGCATTGTATGGGTGTGTGTTACATTACATTCACTAGTAGGAGTGAGAAAAACATCACGGGGTGGTGCGCATTGTATGGGTGTGTGTTACATTACATTCACTAGTAGGAGTGAAAAAAACATCAGGGGGTGGTGCGCATTGTATGGGTGTGTTACATTACATTCACTAGTAGGAGTGAGAGAAACATCACGGGGTGGTGCGCATTGTATGGGTGTTTGTTACATTACATTCACTAGTAGGAGTGAGAAAAACATCACGGGGTGGTGCGCATTGTATGGGTGTGCGTTACATTACACTCACTAGTAGGAGTGAGAAAAACATCACGGGGTGGTGCGCATTGTATGGGTGTGCGTTACATTACATTCACTAGTAGGAGTGAGAAAAACAAAAGGGGGTGGTGCGCATTGTATGGGTGTGTGTTACATTACATTCACTAGTAGGAGTGAGAAAAACATCAGGGGGTGGTGCGCATTGTATGGGTGTGTGTTACATTACATTCACTAGTAGGAGTGAGAGAAACATCACGGGGTGGTGCGCATTGTATGGGTGTGTGTTACATTACATTCACTAGTAGGAGTGAGAAATTCATCACGGGGTGGTGCGCGTTGTATGGGTGTATGTTACATTACATTCACTAGTAGGAGTGAGAAAAACATCACGGGGTGGTGCGCGTTGTATGGGTGTGTGTTACATTACATTCACTAGTAGGAGTGAGAAAAACATCACGGGGTGGTGCGCGTTGTATGGGTGTGTGTTAGATACATTCACTAGTAGGAGTGAGAAAAACATCACGGGGTGGTGCGCGTTGTATGGGTGTGTGTTACATTACATTCACTAGTAGGAGAGATAAAATCCTCACGGGGTGGTGCGCGTTGTATGGGTGTGTGTTACATTACATTCACTAGTAGGATTGAGAAAATCATCACGGGGTGGTGCGCCTTGTATGGGTGTGTGTTACATTACATTCACTAGTAGGATTGAGAAAATCATCACGGGGTGGTGCGCGTTGTATGGGTGTGTGTTACATTACATTCACTAGTAGGATTGAGAAAATCATCACGGGGTGGTGCGCATTGTATGGGTGTGTGTTACATTACATTCACTAGTAGGAGTGAGAAAAACATCACGGGGTGGTGCGCGTTGTATGGGTGTGTGTTACATTACATTCACTAGTAGGAGTGAGAAAAACATCACGGGGTGGTGCGCGTTGTATGGGTGTGTGTTATATTAGATTCACTAGTAGGAGTGAGAAAAACATCACGGGGTGGTGCGCGTTGTATGGGTGTGTGTTACATTAGATTCACTAGTAGGAGTGAGAAAAACATCACGGGGTGGTGCGCGTTGTATGGGTGTGTGTTACATTAGATTCACTAGTAGGAGTGAGAAAAACATCACGGGGTGGTGCGCGTTGTATGGGTGTGTGTTACACTACATTCACTAGTAGGAGTGAGAAAATCATCACGGGGTGGTGCGCGTTGTATGGGTGTGTGTTACATTACATTCACTAGTAGGAGTGAGAAAAACATCACAGGGTGGTGCGCGTTGTATGGGTGTGTGTTACATTACATTCACTAGTAGGAGTGAGAAAAACATCACGGGGTGGTGCGCGTTGCATGGGTGTGTGTTACATTACAATCGCTAGTAGGAGTGAGAAAAACATCACGGGGTGGTGCGCGTTGTATGGGTGTGTGTTACATTACATTCGCTAGTAGGAGTGAGAAAAACATCACGGGGTGGTGCGCGTTGTATGGGTGTGTGTTACATTACATTCACTAGTAGGAGTGAGAAAAACATCACGGGGTGGTGCGCATTGTATGGGTGTGTGTTACATTACATTCACTAGTAGGAGTGAGAAAAACATCACGGGGTGGTGCGCGTTGTATGGGTGTGTGTTACATTACATTCACTAGTAGGAGTGAGAAAAACATCACGGGGTGGTGCGCGTTGTATGGGTGTGTGTTACATTAGATTCACTAGTAGGAGTGAGAAAAACATCACAGGGTGGTGCGCATTGTATGGGTGTGTGTTACATTACATTCACTAGTAGGAGTGAGAAAAACATCACGGGGTGGTGCGCATTGTATGGGTGTGTGTTACATTACATTCGCTAGTAGGAGTGAGAAAAACATCACGGGGTGGTGCGCGTTGTATGGGTGTGTGTTACATTACATTCACTAGTAGGAGTGAGAAAAACATCACGGGGTGGTGCGCGTTGTATGGGTGGGTGTTACATTACATTCACTAGTAGGAGTGAGAAAAACATCACGGGGTGGTGCGCGTTGTATGGGTGTGTGTTAGATACATTCACTAGTAGGAGTGAGAAAAACATCACGGGGTGGTGCGCATTGTATGGGTGTGTGTTACATTACATTCACTAGTAGGAGTGAGAAAATCATCACGGGGTGGTGCGCGTTGTATGGGTGTGTGTTACATTACATTCACTAGTAGGATTGAGAAAATCATCTCGGGGTGGTGCGCGTTGTATGGGTGTGTGTTACATTACATTCACTAGTAGGAGTGAGAAAAACATCACGGGGTGGTGCGCGTTGTATGGGTGTGTGTTACATTAGATTCACTAGTAGGAGTGAGAAAAACATCACGGGGTGGTGCGCGTTGTATGGGTGTGTGTTACATTAGATTCACTAGTAGGAGTGAGAAAAACATCACCGGGTGGTGCGCGTTGTATGGGTGTGTGTTACATTAGATTCACTAGTAGGAGTGAGAAAAACATCACGGGGTGGTGCGCGTTGTATGGGTGTGTGTTACATTAGATTCACTAGTAGGAGTGAGAAAAACATCACGGGGTGGTGCGCGTTGTATGGGTGTGTGTTACATTAGATTCACTAGTAGGAGTGAGAAAAACATCACGGGGTGGTGCGCGTTTTGTATGGGTTTGTGTTACATTACATTCACTAGTAGGAGTGAGAAAAACATCACGGGGTGGTGCGCGTTGTATGGGTGTGTGTTACATTACATTCACTAGTAGGAGTGAGAAAATCATCACGGGGTGGTGCGCGTTGTATGGGTGTGTGTTACATTACATTCACTAGTAGGAGTGAGAAAAACTTCACGGGGTGGTGCGCGTTGTATGGGTGTGTGTTACATTACATTCACTAGTAGGAGTGAGAAAAACATCACGGGGTGGTGCGCGTTGTATGGGTGTGTGTTACATTACATTCACTAGTAGGAGTGAGAAAATCATCACGGGGTGGTGCGCGTTGTATGGGTGTGTGTTACATTACATTCACTAGTAGGAGTGAGAAAAACATCACGGGGTGGTGCGCGTTGTATGGGTGTGTGTTACATTACATGCACTAGTAGGAGTGAGAAAAACATCACGGCGTGGTGCGCGTTGTATGGGTGTGTGTGACATTACAATCACTAGTAGGAGTGAGAAAAACATCACGGGGTGGTGCGCGTTGTATGGGTGTGTGTTACATTACATTCACTAGTAGGAGTGAGAAAAACATCACGGGGTGGTGCGCGTTGTATGGGTGTGTGTTACATTACATTCACTAGTAGGAGTGAGAAAAGCATCACGGGGTGGTGCGCGTTGTATGGGTGTGTGTTACATTACATTCACTAGTAGGAGTGAGAAAAGCATCACGGGGTGGTGCGCGTTGTATGGGTGTGTGTTAGATTACATTCACTAGTAGGAGTGAGAAAAACATCACGGGGTGGTGCGCGTTGTATGGGTGTGTGTTACATTACATTCACTAGTAGGAGTGAGAAAAACATCATGGGGTGGTGCGCGTTGTATGGGTGTGTGTTACATTACATTCACTAGTAGGAGTGAGAAAATCATCACGGGGTGGTGCGCGTTGTATGGCTGTGTGTTACATTACATTCACTAGTAGGAGTGAGAAAAACATCACGGGGTGGTGCGCGTTGTATGGGTGTGTGTTACATTAGATTCACTAGTAGGAGTGAGAAAAACATCACGGGGTGGTGCGCGTTGTATGGGTGTGTGTTACATTAGATTCACTAGTAGGAGTGAGAAAAACATCACGGGGTGGTGCGCGTTGTATGGGTGTTTGTTACATTAGATTCACTAGTAGGAGTGAGAAAAACATCGCGGGGTGGTGCGCGTTGTATGGGTGTGTGTTACATTACATTCACTAGTAGGAGTGAGAAAAACATCGCGGGGTGGTGCGCATTGCATGGGTGTGGGTTACATTACATTCACTCGTAGGAGTGAGAAAAACATCACGGGGTGGTGCGCATTGCATGGGTGTGTGTTACATTACATTCACTCGTAGGAGTGAGAAAAACATCACGGGGTGGTGCGCGTTGTATGGGTGTGTGTTACATTAGATTCACTAGTAGGAGTGAGAAAAACATCACGGGGTGGTGCGCGTTGTATGGGTGTGTGTTACATTAGATTCACTAGTAGGAGTGAGAAAAACATCACGGGGTGGTGCGCGTTGTATGGGTGTGTGTTACACTACATTCACTAGTAGGAGTGAGAAAATCATCACGGGGTGGTGCGCGTTGTATGGGTGTGTGTTACATTACATTCACTAGTAGGAGTGAGAAAAACATCACGGGGTGGTGCGCGTTGTATGGGTGTGTGTTACATTACATTCACTAGTAGGAGTGAGAAAAACATCACGGGGTGGTGCGCGTTGCATGGGTGTGTGTTACATTACAATCGCTAGTAGGAGTGAGAAAAACATCACGGGGTGGTGCGCGTTGTATGGGTGTGTGTTACATTACATTCGCTAGTAGGAGTGAGAAAAACATCACGGGGTGGTGCGCGTTGTATGGGTGTGTGTTACATTACATTCACTAGTAGGAGTGAGAAATACATCACGGGGTGGTGCGCATTGTATGGGTGTGTGTTACATTACATTCACTAGTAGGAGTGAGAAAAACATCACGGGGTGGTGCGCGTTGTATGGGTGTGTGTTACATTACATTCACTAGTAGGAGTGAGAAAAACATCACGGGGTGGTGCGCGTTGTATGGGTGTGTGTTACATTAGATTCACTAGTAGGAGTGAGAAAAACATCACAGGGTGGTGCGCATTGTATGGGTGTGTGTTACATTACATTCACTAGTAGGAGTGAGAAAAACATCACGGGGTGGTGCGCATTGTATGGGTGTGTGTTACATTACATTCGCTAGTAGGAGTGAGAAAAACATCACGGGGTGGTGCGCGTTGTATGGGTGTGTGTTACATTACATTCACTAGTAGGAGTGAGAAAAACATCACGGGGTGGTGCGCGTTGTATGGGTGTGTGTTACATTACATTCACTAGTAGGAGTGAGAAAAACATCACGGGGTGGTGCGCGTTGTATGGGTGTGTGTTAGATACATTCACTAGTAGGAGTGAGAAAAACATCACGGGGTGGTGCGCATTGTATGGGTGTGTGTTACATTACATTCACTAGTAGGAGTGAGAAAATCATCACGGGGTGGTGCGCGTTGTATGGGTGTGTGTTACATTACATTCACTAGTAGGATTGAGAAAATCATCACGGGGTGGTGCGCGTTGTATGGGTGTGTGTTACATTACATTCACTAGTAGGAGTGAGAAAAACATCACGGGGTGGTGCGCGTTGTATGGGTGTGTGTTACATTAGATTCACTAGTAGGAGTGAGAAAAACATCACGGGGTGGTGCGCGTTGTATGGGTGTGTGTTACATTAGATTCACTAGTAGGAGTGAGAAAAACATCACCGGGTGGTGCGCGTTGTATGGGTGTGTGTTACATTAGATTCACTAGTAGGAGTGAGAAAAACATCACGGGGTGGTGCGCGTTGTATGGGTGTGTGTTACATTAGATTCACTAGTAGGAGTGAGAAAAACATCACGGGGTGGTGCGCGTTGTATGGGTGTGTGTTACATTAGATTCACTAGTAGGAGTGAGAAAAACATCACGGGGTGGTGCGCGTTTAGTATGGGTTTGTGTTACATTACATTCACTAGTAGGAGTGAGAAAAACATCACGGGGTGGTGCGCGTTGTATGGGTGTGTGTTACATTACATTCACTAGTAGGAGTGAGAAAATCATCACGGGGTGGTGCGCGTTGTATGGGTGTGTGTTACATTACATTCACTAGTAGGAGTGAGAAAAACTTCACGGGGTGGTGCGCGTTGTATGGGTGTGTGTTACATTACATTCACTAGTAGGAGTGAGAAAAACATCACGGGGTGGTGCGCGTTGTATGGGTGTGTGTTACATTACATTCACTAGTAGGAGTGAGAAAATCATCACGGGGTGGTGCGCGTTGTATGGGTGTGTGTTACATTACATTCAATAGTAGGAGTGAGAAAAACATCACGGGGTGGTGCGCGTTGTATGGGTGTGTGTTACATTACATGCACTAGTAGGAGTGAGAAAAACATCACGGCGTGGTGCGCGTTGTATGGGTGTGTGTGACATTACAATCACTAGTAGGAGTGAGAAAAACATCACGGGGTGGTGCGCGTTGTATGGGTGTGTGTTACATTACATTCACTAGTAGGAGTGAGAAAAACATCACGGGGTGGTGCGCGTTGTATGGGTGTGTGTTACATTACATTCACTAGTAGGAGTGAGAAAAGCATCACGGGGTGGTGCGCGTTGTATGGGTGTGTGTTACATTACATTCACTAGTAGGAGTGAGAAAATCATCACGGGGTGGTGCGCGTTGTATGGGTGTGTGTTACATTACATTCACTAGTAGGAGTGAGAAAAACATCACGGGGTCGTGCACGTTGTATGGGTGTGTGTTACATTACATTCACTAGTAGGAGTGAGAAAAACATCACGGGGTGGTGCGCGTTGTATGGGTGTGTGTTACATTACATTCACTAGTAGGAGTGAGAAAAACATCACGGGGTGGTGCGCGTTGTATGGGTGTGTGTTAGATTACATTCACTAGTAGGAGTGAGAAAAACATCACGGGGTGGTGCGCGTTGTATGGGTGTGTGTTACATTACATTCACTAGTAGGAGTGAGAAAAACATCATGGGGTGGTGCGCGTTGTATGGGTGTGTGTTACATTACATTCACTAGTAGGAGTGAGAAAATCATCACGGGGTGGTGCGCGTTGTATGGCTGTGTGTTACATTACATTCACTAGTAGGAGTGAGAAAAACATCACGGGGTGGTGCGCGTTGTATGGGTGTGTGTTACATTAGATTCACTAGTAGGAGTGAGAAAAACATCACGGGGTGGTGCGCGTTGTATGGGTGTGTGTTACATTAGATTCACTAGTAGGAGTGAGAAAAACATCACGGGGTGGTGCGCGTTGTATGGGTGTTTGTTACATTAGATTCACTAGTAGGAGTGAGAAAAACATCGCGGGGTGGTGCGCGTTGTATGGGTGTGTGTTACATTACATTCACTAGTAGGAGTGAGAAAAACATCGCGGGGTGGTGCGCATTGCATGGGTGTGGGTTACATTACATTCACTCGTAGGAGTGAGAAAAACATCACGGGGTGGTGCGCATTGCATGGGTGTGTGTTACATTACATTCACTCGTAGGAGTGAGAAAAACATCACGGGGTGGTGCGCATTGCATGGGTGTGTGTTACATTACATTCACTAGTAGGAGTCAGAAAAACATCACGGGGTGGTGCGCATTGTATGGGTGTGTGTTACATTACATTCACTAGTAGCAGTGAGAAAAACATCACGGGGTGGTGCGCGTTGTATGGGTGTGTGTTACATTACATTCACTAGTAGGAGTGAGAAAAACATCACGGGGTGGTGCGCGTTGTATGGGTGTGTGTTACATTACATTCACTAGTAGGAGTGAGAAAAACATCACGGGGTGGTGCGCGTTGTATGGCTGTGTGTTACGTTACATTCGCTTGTAGGAGTGAGAAAAACATCACGGGGTGTTGCGCGTTGTATGGGTGTGTGTTACATTACATTCGCTAGTAGGAGTGAGAAAAACATCACGGGGTGGTGCGCGTTGTATGGGTGTGTGTTACATTACATTCACTAGTAGGAGTGAGAAAAACATCACGGGGTGGTGCGCGTTGTATGGGTGTGTGTTACATTACATTCACTAGTAGGAGTGAGAAAAACATCACGGGGTGGTGCGCGTTGTATGGGTGTGTGTTACATTACATTCACTAGTAGGAGTGAGAAAAACATCACGGGGTGGTGCGCGTTGTATGGGTGTGTGTTACATTACATTCACTAGTAGGAGTGAGAAAAGCATCACGGGGTGGTGCGCGTTGTATGTGTGTGTGTTACATTACATTCACTAGTAGGAGTGAGAAACGCATCACGGGGTGGTGCGCGTTGTATGGGTGTGTGTTACATTACATTCACTAGTAGGAGTGAGAAAATTATCACGGGGTGGTGCGCGTTGTATGGGTGTATGTTACATGACATTCACTAGTAGGAGTGAGAAAAACATCACGGGGTGGTGCGCGTTGTATGGGTGTGTGTTACATTACATTCACTAGTAGGAGTGAGAAAAACATCACGGGGTGGTGCGCGTTGTATGGGTGTGTGTTACATTACATTCACTAGTAGGAGTGAGAAAAACATCACGGGGTGGTGCGCGTTGTATGGGTGTGTGTTAGATACATTCACTAGTAGGAGTGAGAAAAACATCACGGGGTGGTGCGCATTGTATGGGTGTGTGTTACATTACATTCACTAGTAGGAGTGAGAAAATCATCACGGGGTGGTGCGCGTTGTATGGGTGTGTGTTACATTACATTCACTAGTAGGATTGAGAAAATCATCACGGGGTGGTGCGCGTTGTATGGGTGTGTGTTACATTACATTCACTAGTAGGAGTGAGAAAAACATCACGGGGTGGTGCGCGTTGTATGGGTGTGTGTTACATTAGATTCACTAGTAGGAGTGAGAAAAACATCACGGGGTGGTGCGCGTTGTATGGGTGTGTGTTACATTAGATTCACTAGTAGGAGTGAGAAAAACATCACCGGGTGGTGCGCGTTGTATGGGTGTGTGTTACATTAGATTCACTAGTAGGAGTGAGAAAAACATCACGGGGTGGTGCGCGTTGTATGGGTGTGTGTTACATTAGATTCACTAGTAGGAGTGAGAAAAACATCACGGGGTGGTGCGCGTTGTATGGGTGTGTGTTACATTAGATTCACTAGTAGGAGTGAGAAAAACATCACGGGGTGGTGCGCATTTTGTATGGGTTTGTGTTACATTACATTCACTAGTAGGAGTGAGAAAAACATCACGGGGTGGTGCGCGTTGTATGGGTGTGTGTTACATTACATTCACTAGTAGGAGTGAGAAAATCATCACGGGGTGGTGCGCGTTGTATGGGTGTGTGTTACATTACATTCACTAGTAGGAGTGAGAAAATCATCACGGGGTGGTGCGCGTTGTATGGGTGTGTGTTACATTACATTCACTAGTAGGAGTGAGAAAAACATCACGGGGTCGTGCACGTTGTATGGGTGTGTGTTACATTACATTCACTAGTAGGAGTGAGAAAAACATCACGGGGTGGTGCGCGTTGTATGGGTGTGTGTTACATTACATTCACTAGTAGGAGTGAGAAAAACATCACGGGGTGGTGCGCGTTGTATGGGTGTGTGTTAGATTACATTCACTAGTAGGAGTGAGAAAAACATCACGGGGTGGTGCGCGTTGTATGGGTGTGTGTTACATTACATTCACTAGTAGGAGTGAGAAAAACATCATGGGGTGGTGCGCGTTGTATGGGTGTGTGTTACATTACATTCACTAGTAGGAGTGAGAAAATCATCACGGGGTGGTGCGCGTTGTATGGCTGTGTGTTACATTACATTCACTAGTAGGAGTGAGAAAAACATCACGGGGTGGTGCGCGTTGTATGGGTGTGTGTTACATTAGATTCACTAGTAGGAGTGAGAAAAACATCACGGGGTGGTGCGCGTTGTATGGGTGTGTGTTACATTTGATTCACTAGTAGGAGTGAGAAAAACATCACGGGGTGGTGCGCGTTGTATGGGTGTTTGTTACATTAGATTCACTAGTAGGAGTGAGAAAAACATCGCGGGGTGGTGCGCGTTGTATGGGTGTGTGTTACATTACATTCACTAGTAGGAGTGAGAAAAACATCGCGGGGTGGTGCGCATTGCATGGGTGTGGGTTACATTACATTCACTCGTAGGAGTGAGAAAAACATCACGGGGTGGTGCGCATTGCATGGGTGTGTGTTACATTACATTCACTCGTAGGAGTGAGAAAAACATCACGGGGTGGTGCGCATTGCATGGGTGTGTGTTACATTACATTCACTAGTAGGAGTCAGAAAAACATCACGGGGTGGTGCGCATTGTATGGGTGTGTGTTACATTACATTCACTAGTAGGAGTGAGAAAAACATCACGGGGTGGTGCGCATTGTATGGGTGTGTGTTACATTAGATTCATTAGTAGGAGTGAGAAAAACATCACGGGGTGGTGCGCATTGTATGGGTGTGTGTTACATTACATTCACTAGTAGGAGTGAGAAAAACATCACGGGGTGGTGCGCATTGTATGGGTGTGTGTTACATTACATTCACTAGTAGCAGTGAGAAAAACATCACGGGGTGGTGCGCATTGTATGGGTGTGTGTTACATTAGATTCACTAGTAGGAGTGAGAAAATCATCACGGGGTGGTGCGCATTGTATGGGTGTGTGTTACATTACATTCACTAGTAGGAGTGAGAAAAACATCACGGGGTGGTGCGCATTGTATGGGTGTGTGTTACATTACATTCACTAGTAGGAGTGAGAAAAACATCACGGGGTGGTGCGCATTGTATGGGTGTGTGTTACATTACATTCACTAGTAGGAGTGAGAAAAACATCACGGGGTGGTGCGCATTGTATGGGTGTGTGTTACATTACATTCACTAGTAGGAGTGAGAAAAACATCACCGGGTGGTGCGCATTGTATGGGTGTGTGTTACATTACATTCACTAGTAGGAGTGAGAAAAACATCACGGGCTGGTGCGCATTGTATGGGTGTGTGTTAGATACATTCACTAGTAGGAGTGAGAAAATCATCACGGGGTGGTGCGCATTGTATGGGTGTGTGTTACATTACATTCACTAGTAGGAGTGAGAAAAACATCACGGGGTGGTGCGCGTTGTATGGGTGTGTGTTACATTACCTTCACTAGTAGGAGTGAGAAAAACATCACGGGGTGGTGCGCGTTGTATGGGTGTGTGTTAGATACATTCACTAGTAGGAGTGAGAAAAACATCACGGGGTGGTGCGCATTGTATGGGTGTGTGTTACATTACATTCACTAGTAGGAGTGAGAAAATCATCACGGGGTGGTGCGCGTTGTATGGGTGTGTGTTACATTACATTCACTAGTAGGATTGAGAAAATCATCACGGGGTGGTGCGCGTTGTATGGGTGTGTGTTACATTACATTCACTAGTAGGAGTGAGAAAAACATCACGGGGTGGTGCGCGTTGTATGGGTGTGTGTTACATTAGATTCACTAGTAGGAGTGAGAAAAACATCACGGGGTGGTGCGCGTTGTATGGGTGTGTGTTACATTTGATTCACTAGTAGGAGTGAGAAAAACATCACCGGGTGGTGCGCGTTGTATGGGTGTGTGTTACATTAGATTCACTAGTAGGAGTGAGAAAAACATCACGGGGTGGTGCGCGTTGTATGGGTGTGTGTTACATTAGATTCACTAGTAGGAGTGAGAAAAACATCACGGGGTGGTGCGCGTTGTATGGGTGTGTGTTACATTAGATTCACTAGTAGGAGTGAGAAAAACATCACGGGGTGGTGCGCGTTTTGTATGGGTTTGTGTTACATTACATTCACTAGTAGGAGTGAGAAAAACATCACGGGGTGGTGCGCGTTGTATGGGTGTGTGTTACATTACATTCACTAGTAGGAGTGAGAAAATCATCACGGGGTGGTGCGCGTTGTATGGGTGTGTGTTACATTACATTCACTAGTAGGAGTGAGAAAAACTTCACGGGGTGGTGCGCGTTGTATGGGTGTGTGTTACATTACATTCACTAGTAGGAGTGAGAAAAACATCACGGGGTGGTGCTCGTTGTATGGGTGTGTGTTACATTACATTCACTAGTAGGAGTGAGAAAATCATCACGGGGTGGTGCGCGTTGTATGGGTGTGTGTTACATTACATTCACTAGTAGGAGTGAGAAAAACATCACGGGGTGGTGCGCGTTGTATGGGTGTGTGTTACATTACATGCACTAGTAGGAGTGAGAAAAACATCACGGCGTGGTGCGCGTTGTATGGGTATGTGTGACATTACAATCACTAGTAGGAGTGAGAAAAACATCACGGGGTGGTGCGCGTTGTATGGGTGTGTGTTACATTACATTCACTAGTAGGAGTGAGAAAAACATCACGGGGTGGTGCGCGTTGTATGGGTGTGTGTTACATTACATTCACTAGTAGGAGTGAGAAAAGCATCACGGGGTGGTGCGCGTTGTATGGGTGTGTGTTACATTACATTCACTAGTAGGAGTGAGAAAATCATCACGGGGTGGTGCGCGTTGAATGGGTGTGTGTTACATTACATTCACTAGTAGGAGTGAGAAAAACATCACGGGGTCGTGCACGTTGTATGGGTGTGTGTTACATTACATTCACTAGTAGGAGTGAGAAAAACATCACGGGGTGGTGCGCGTTGTATGGGTGTGTGTTACATTACATTCACTAGTAGGAGTGAGAAAAACATCACGGGGTGGTGCGCGTTGTATGGGTGTGTGTTAGATTACATTCACTAGTAGGAGTGAGAAAAACATCACGGGGTGGTGCGCGTTGTATGGGTGTGTGTTACATTACATTCACTAGTAGGAGTGAGAAAAACATCACGGGGTGGTGCGCATTGTATGGGTGTGTGTTACATTACATTCACTAGTAGGAGTGAGAAAAACATCACGGGGTGGTGCGCATTTTATGGGTGTGTGTTACATTACATTCACCAGTAGGAGTGAGAAAAACATCACGGGGTGGTGCGCATTGTATGGGTGTGTGTTACATTACATTCACAAGTAGGAGTGAGAAAAACATCACGGGGTGGTGCGCATTGCATGGGTGTGTGTTACATTACATTCACTAGTAGGAGTGAGAAAAACATCACGGGGTGGTGCGCATTGTATGGGTGTGTGTTACATTACATTCACTAGTAGGAGTGAGAAAAACATCACGGGGTGGTGCGCATTGTATGGGTGTGTGTTACATTCCATTCACTAGTAGGAGTGAGAAAAACATCACGGGGTGGTGCGCATTGTATGGGTGTGTGTTACATTACATTCACTAGTAGGAGTGAGAAAAACATCACGGGGTGGTGCGCATTGTATGGGTGTGTGTTACTTTACATTCACTAGTAGGAGTGAGAAAAACATCACGGGGTGGTGGGCATTGTATGGGTGAGTGTTACATTAGATTCACTAGTAGGAGTGAGAAAAACATCACGGGGTGGTGCGCATTGTATGGGTTTGTGTTACAATAGATTCAGTAGTAGGAGTGAGAAAATCATCACGGGGTGGTGCGCATTGTATGGGTGTGTGTTACATTACATTCACTAGTAGGAGTGAGAAAAACATCACGGGGTGGTGCGCATTGTATGGGTGTGTGTTACACTATATTCACTACTAACAGTGAGAAAAACATCACGGGGTGGTGCGCATTGTATGGGTGTGTGTTACACTACATTCACTAGTAGGAGTGAGAAAAACATCACGGGGTGGTGCGCATTGTATGGGTGTGTGTTACACTAGATTCACTAGTAGGAGTGAGAAAAACATCACGGGGTGGTGCGCGTTTTGTATGGGTTTGTGTTACATTACATTCACTAGTAGGAGTGAGAAAAACATCACGGGGTGGTGCGCGTTGTATGGGTGTGTGTTACATTACATTCACTAGTAGGAGTGAGAAAATCATCACGGGGTGGTGCGCGTTGTATGGGTGTGTGTTACATTACATTCACTAGTAGGAGTGAGAAAAACTTCACGGGGTGGTGCGCGTTGTATGGGTGTGTGTTACATTACATTCACTAGTAGGAGTGAGAAAAACATCACGGGGTGGTGCTCGTTGTATGGGTGTGTGTTACATTACATTCACTAGTAGGAGTGAGAAAATCATCACGGGGTGGTGCGCGTTGTATGGGTGTGTGTTACATTACATTCACTAGTAGGAGTGAGAAAAACATCACGGGGTGGTGCGCGTTGTATGGGTGTGTGTTACATTACATGCACTAGTAGGAGTGAGAAAAACATCACGGCGTGGTGCGCGTTGTATGGGTATGTGTGACATTACAATCACTAGTAGGAGTGAGAAAAACATCACGGGGTGGTGCGCGTTGTATGGGTGTGTGTTACATTACATTCACTAGTAGGAGTGAGAAAAACATCACGGGGTGGTGCGCGTTGTATGGGTGTGTGTTACATTACATTCACTAGTAGGAGTGAGAAAAGCATCACGGGGTGGTGCGCGTTGTATGGGTGTGTGTTACATTACATTCACTAGTAGGAGTGAGAAAATCATCACGGGGTGGTGCGCGTTGAATGGGTGTGTGTTACATTACATTCACTAGTAGGAGTGAGAAAAACATCACGGGGTCGTGCACGTTGTATGGGTGTGTGTTACATTACATTCACTAGTAGGAGTGAGAAAAACATCACGGGGTGGTGCGCGTTGTATGGGTGTGTGTTACATTACATTCACTAGTAGGAGTGAGAAAAACATCACGGGGTGGTGCGCGTTGTATGGGTGTGTGTTAGATTACATTCACTAGTAGGAGTGAGAAAAACATCACGGGGTGGTGCGCGTTGTATGGGTGTGTGTTACATTACATTCACTAGTAGGAGTGAGAAAAACATCACGGGGTGGTGCGCATTGTATGGGTGTGTGTTACATTACATTCACTAGTAGGAGTGAGAAAAACATCACGGGGTGGTGCGCATTTTATGGGTGTGTGTTACATTACATTCACCAGTAGGAGTGAGAAAAACATCACGGGGTGGTGCGCATTGTATGGGTGTGTGTTACATTACATTCACAAGTAGGAGTGAGAAAAACATCACGGGGTGGTGCGCATTGCATGGGTGTGTGTTACATTACATTCACTAGTAGGAGTGAGAAAAACATCACGGGGTGGTGCGCATTGTATGGGTGTGTGTTACATTACATTCACTAGTAGGAGTGAGAAAAACATCACGGGGTGGTGCGCATTGTATGGGTGTGTGTTACATTCCATTCACTAGTAGGAGTGAGAAAAACATCACGGGGTGGTGCGCATTGTATGGGTGTGTGTTACATTACATTCACTAGTAGGAGTGAGAAAAACATCACGGGGTGGTGCGCATTGTATGGGTGTGTGTTACTTTACATTCACTAGTAGGAGTGAGAAAAACATCACGGGGTGGTGGGCATTGTATGGGTGAGTGTTACATTAGATTCACTAGTAGGAGTGAGAAAAACATCACGGGGTGGTGCGCATTGTATGGGTTTGTGTTACAATAGATTCAGTAGTAGGAGTGAGAAAATCATCACGGGGTGGTGCGCATTGTATGGGTGTGTGTTACATTACATTCACTAGTAGGAGTGAGAAAAACATCACGGGGTGGTGCGCATTGTATGGGTGTGTGTTACACTATATTCACTACTAACAGTGAGAAAAACATCACGGGGTGGTGCGCATTGTATGGGTGTGTGTTACACTACATTCACTAGTAGGAGTGAGAAAAACATCACGGGGTGGTGCGCATTGTATGGGTGTGTGTTACACTAGATTCACTAGTAGGAGTGAGAAAAACATCACGGGGTGGTGCGCATTGTATGGGTGTTTGTTACATTAGATTCACTAGTAGGAGTGAGAAAATCATCACGGGGTGGTGCGCATTGTATGGGTGTGTGTTACATTACATTCACTAGTAGGAGTGAGAAAAACATCACGGGGTGGTGTGAATCGGAGGGTCTGAATTAGGATAGGCAGTGAGTGGCAACGTAAGATGGAGAAAAGCACCGCGGGGTGGTCAGCATGGGGAGGTCAGGGAACATGCAGTGGCAATGTAGGATAGGTTTCTGAAAAACATCGCGGGGTGGTGCGCATTGTATGGGTGTGTGTTACATTAGATTCACTAGTAGGAGTGAGAAAAACATCACGGGGTGGTGCGCATTGTATGGGTGTGTGTTACATTACATTCACTAGTAGGAGTGAGAAAAACATCACGGCGTGGTGCGCATTGTATGGGTGTGTGTTATATTACATTCACTAGTAGGAGAGAGAAAAACATCACGGGGTGGTGCGCATTGTATGGGTGTGTGTTACATTACATTCACTAGTAGGAGTCAGAAAAACATCACGGGGTGGTGCGCATTGTATGGGTGTGTGTTACATTACATTCACTAGTAGGAGTTAGAAAAACATCACGGGGTGGTGCGCATTGTATGGGTGTGTGTTACATTACATTCACTAGTAGGAGTGAGAAAAACATCACGGGGTGGTGCGCATTGTATGGGTGTGTGTTACATTACATTCACTAGTAGCAGTGAGAAAAACATCACGGGGTGGTGCGCATTGTATGGGTGTGTGTTATATTACATTCACTACTAGGAGTGAGAAAACCATCACGGGGTGGTGTGAATCGGAGGGTCAGAATTAGGATGGGCAGTGAGTGGCAGTGTAAGATGGAGAAAAGCACCGCGGGGTGGTCAGCATGGGGACGTCAGGGAACATGCAGTGGCAATGTAGGATAGGTTTCTGAAAAATATCGCGGGGTGGTGCGCATTGTATGGGTGTGTGTTACATTAGATTCACTAGTAGGAGTGAGAAAAACATCACGGGGTGGTGCGCATTGTATGGGTGTGTGTTACATTACATTCACTAGTAGGAGTGAGAAAAACATCACGGGGTGGTGCGCATTGTATGGGTGTGTGTTACATTACATTCACTAGTAGGAGTGAGAAAAACATCACTGGGTGGTGCGCATTGTATGGGTGTGTGTTACATTACATTCACTAGTAGCAGTGAGAAAAACATCACGGGTTGGTGCGCATTGTATGGGTGTGTGTTACATTAGATTCACTAGTAGGAGTGAGAAAAACATCACGGGGTGGTGCGCATTGTATGGGTGTGTGTTATATTACATTCACTAGTAGGAGTGAGAAAAACATCACTGGGTGGTGCGCATTGTATGGGTGTGTGTTACATTACATTCACTAGTAGCAGTGAGAAAAACATCACGGGTTGGTGCGCATTGTATGGGTGTGTGTTACATTAGATTCACTAGTAGGAGTGAGAAAAACATCACGGGGTGGTGCGCGTTGTATGGGTGTGTGTGACATTACAATCACTAGTAGGAGTGAGAAAAACATCACGGGGTGGTGCGCGTTGTATGGGTGTGTGTTACATTACATTCACTAGTAGGAGTGAGAAAAACATCACGGGGTGGTGCGCGTTGTATGGGTGTGTGTTACATTACATGCACTAGTAGGAGTGAGAAAAACATCACGGCGTGGTGCGCGTTGTATGGGTGTGTGTGACATTACAATCACTAGTAGGAGTGAGAAAAACATCACGGGGTGGTGCGCGTTGTATGGGTGTGTGTTACATTACATTCACTAGTAGGAGTGAGAAAAACATCACGGGGTGGTGCGCGTTGTATGGGTGTGTGTTACATTACATTCACTAGTAGGAGTGAGAAAAGCATCACGGGGTGGTGCGCGTTGTATGGGTGTGTGTTACATTACATTCACTCTTAGGAGTGAGAAAATCATCACGGGGTGGTGCGCGTTGTATGGGTGTGTGTTACATTACATTCACTAGTAGGAGTGAGAAAAACATCACGGGGTCGTGCACGTTGTATGGGTGTGTGTTACATTACATTCACTAGTAGGAGTGAGAAAAACATCACGGGGTGGTGCGCGTTGTATGGGTGTGTGTTACATTACATTCACTAGTAGGAGTGAGAAAAACATCACGGGGTGGTGCGCGTTGTATGGGTGTGTGTTACATTACATTCACTAGTAGGAGTGAGAAAAACATCATGGGGTGGTGCGCGTTGTATGGGTGTGTGTTACATTACATTCACTAGTAGGAGTGAGAAAATCATCACGGGGTGGTGCGCGTTGTCTGGCTGTGTGTTACATTACATTCACTAGTAGGAGTGAGAAAAACATCACGGGGTGGTGCGCGTTGTATGGGTGTGTGTTACATTACATTCACTAGTAGGAGTGAGAAAAACAGCACGGGGTGGTGCGCGTTGTATGGGTGTGTGTTACATTAGATTCACTAGTAGGAGTGAGAAAAACATCACGGGGTGGTGCGCGTTGTATGGGTGTGTGTTACATTAGATTCACTAGTAGGAGTGAGAAAAACATCGCGGGGTGGTGCGCGTTGTATGGGTGTGTGTTACATTACATTCACTAGTAGGAGTGAGAAAAACATCGCGGGGTGGTGCGCATTGCATGGGTGTGGGTTACATTACATTCACTCGTAGGAGTGAGAAAAACATCACGGGGTGGTGCGCATTGCATGGGTGTGTGTTACATTACATTCACTCGTAGGAGTGAGAAAAACATCACGGGGTGGTGCGCATTGCATGGGTGTGTGTTACATTACATTCACTAGTAGGAGTCAGAAAAACATCACGGGGTGGTGCGCATTGTATGGGTGGGTGTTACATTACATTCACTAGTAGGAGTGAGAAAAACATCACGGGGTGGTGCGCATTGTATGGGTGTGTGTTACATTAGATTCACTAGTAGGAGTGAGAAAAACATCACGGGGTGGTGCGCATTGTATGGGTGTGTGTTACTTTACATTCACTAGTAGGAGTGAGAAAAACATCACGGGGTGGTGCGCATTGTATGGGTGTGTGTTACATTACATTCACTAGTAGCAGTGAGAAAAACATCAAGGGGTGGTGCGCATTGTATGGGTGTGTGTTACATTAGATTCACTAGTAGGAGTGAGAAAATCATCACGGGGTGGTGCGCATTGTATGGGTGTGTGTTACATTACATTCACTAGTAGGAGTGAGAAAAACATCACGGGGTGGTGCGCATTGTATGGGTGTGTGTTACATTACATTCACTAGTAGGAGTGAGAAAAACATCACGGGGTGGTGCGCATTGTATGGGTGTGTGTTACATTACATTCACTAGTAGGAGTGAGAAAAACATCACGGGGTGGTGCGCATTGTATGGGTGTGTGTTACATTACATTCACTAGTAGGAGTGAGAAAAACATCACCGGGTGGTGCGCATTGTATGGGTGTGTGTTACATTACATTCACTAGTAGGAGTGAGAAAAACATCACGGGCTGGTGCGCATTGTATGGGTGTGTGTTAGATACATTCACTAGTAGGAGTGAGAAAATCATCACGGGGTGGTGCGCATTGTATGGGTGTGTGTTACATTACATTCACTAGTAGGAGTGAGAAAAACATCACGGGGTGGTGCGCGTTGTATGGGTGTGTGTTACATTACATTCACTAGTAGGAGTGAGAAAAACATCACGGGGTGGTGCGCGTTGTATGGGTGTGTGTTAGATACATTCACTAGTAGGAGTGAGAAAAACATCACGGGGTGGTGCGCATTGTATGGGTGTGTGTTACATTACATTCACTAGTAGGAGTGAGAAAATCATCACGGGGTGGTGCGCGTTGTATGGGTGTGTGTTACATTACATTCACTAGTAGGATTGAGAAAATCATCACGGGGTGGTGCGCGTTGTATGGGTGTGTGTTACATTACATTCACTAGTAGGAGTGAGAAAAACATCACGGGGTGGTGCGCGTTGTATGGGTGTGTGTTACATTAGATTCACTAGTAGGAGTGAGAAAAACATCACGGGGTGGTGCGCGTTGTATGGGTGTGTGTTACATTAGATTCACTAGTAGGAGTGAGAAAAACATCACCGGGTGGTGCGCGTTGTATGGGTGTGTGTTACATTAGATTCACTAGTAGGAGTGAGAAAAACATCACGGGGTGGTGCGCGTTGTATGGGTGTGTGTTACATTAGATTCACTAGTAGGAGTGAGAAAAACATCACGGGGTGGTGCGCGTTGTATGGGTGTGTGTTACATTAGATTCACTAGTAGGAGTGAGAAAAACATCACGGGGTGGTGCGCGTTTTGTATGGGTTTGTGTTACATTACATTCACTAGTAGGAGTGAGAAAAACATCACGGGGTGGTGCGCGTTGTATGGGTGTGTGTTACATTACATTCACTAGTAGGAGTGAGAAAATCATCACGGGGTGGTGCGCGTTGTATGGGTGTGTGTTACATTACATTCACTAGTAGGAGTGAGAAAAACTTCACGGGGTGGTGCGCGTTGTATGGGTGTGTGTTACATTACATTCACTAGTAGGAGTGAGAAAAACATCACGGGGTGGTGCGCGTTGTATGGGTGTGTGTTACTATACATTCACTAGTAGGAGTGAGAAAATCATCACGGGGTGGTGCGCGTTGTATGGGTGTGTGTTACATTACATTCACTAGTAGGAGTGAGAAAAACATCACGGGGTGGTGCGCGTTGTATGGGTGTGTGTTACATTACATGCACTAGTAGGAGTGAGAAAAACATCACGGCGTGGTGCGCGTTGTATGGGTGTGTGTGACATTACAATCACTAGTAGGAGTGAGAAAAACATCACGGGGTGGTGCGCGTTGTATGGGTGTGTGTTACATTACATTCACTAGTAGGAGTGAGAAAAACATCACGGGGTGGTGCGCGTTGTATGGGTGTGTGTTACATTACATTCACTAGTAGGAGTGAGAAAAGCATCACGGGGTGGTGCGCGTTGTATGGGTGTGTGTTACATTACATTCACTAGTAGGAGTGAGAAAATCATCACGGGGTGGTGCGCGTTGTATGGGTGTGTGTTACATTACATTCACTAGTAGGAGTGAGAAAAACATCACGGGGTCGTGCACGTTGTATGGGTGTGTGTTACATTACATTCACTAGTAGGAGTGAGAAAAACATCACGGGGTGGTGCGCGTTGTATGGGTGTGTGTTACATTACATTCACTAGTAGGAGTGAGAAAAACATCACGGGGTGGTGCGCGTTGTATGGGTGTGTGTTAGATTACATTCACTAGTAGGAGTGAGAAAAACATCACGGGGTGGTGCGCGTTGTATGGGTGTGTGTTACATTACATTCACTAGTAGGAGTGAGAAAAACATCACGGGGTGGGCCGCATTGTATGGGTGTGTGTTACATTACATTCACTAGTAGGAGTGAGAAAAACATCACGGGGTGGTGCGCATTGTATGGGTGTGTGTTACATTACATTCACTAGTAGGAGTGAGAAAAACATCACCGGGTGGTGCGCATTGTATGGGTGTGTGTTACATTACATTCACTAGTAGGAGTGAGAAAAACATCACGGGCTGGTGCGCATTGTATGGGTGTGTGTTACATTACATTCACTAGTAGGAGTGAGAAACACATCACGGGCTGGTGCGCATTTTATGGGTGTGTGTTACATTAGATTCACTAGTAGGATTGAGAAAAACATCACGGGGTTGTGCGCATTGTATGGGTGTGTGTTACATTACATTCACTAGTAGGAGTGAGAAAAACATCACGGGGTGGTGCGCATTTTATGGGTGTGTGTTACATTACATTCACCAGTAGGAGTGAGAAAAACATCACGGGGTTGTGCGCATTGTATGGGTGTGTGTTACATTACATTCACAAGTAGGAGTGAGAAAAACATCACGGGGTGGTGCGCATTGCATGGGTGTGTGTTACATTACATTCACTAGTAGGAGTGAGAAAAACATCACGGGGTGGTGCGCATTGTATGGGTGTGTGTTACATTACATTCACTAGTAGGAGTGAGAAAAACATCACGGGGTGGTGCGCATTGTATGGGTGTGTGTTACATTCCATTCACTAGTAGGAGTGAGAAAAACATCACGGGGTGGTGCGCATTGTATGGGTGTGTGTTACATTACATTCACTAGTAGGAGTGAGAAAAACATCACGGGGTGGTGCGCATTGTATGGGTGTGTGTTACTTTACATTCACTAGTAGGAGTGAGAAAAACATCACGGGGTGGTGGGCATTGTATTGGTGTGTGTTACATTACATTCACTAGTAGGATTGAGAAAAACATCACGGGGTGGTGCGCATTGTATGGGTGTGTGTTACATTACATTCAGTAGTAGGAGTGAGAAAAACATCACGGGGTGGTGCGCATTGTATGGGTGTGTGTTACATTACATTCACTAGTAGGAGTGAGAAAAACATCACGGGGTGGTGCGCATTGTATGGGTGAGTGTTACATTAGATTCACTAGTAGGAGTGATAAAAACATCACGGGGTGGTGCGCATTGTATGGGTTTGTGTTACAATAGATTCAGTAGTAGGAGTGAGAAAATCATCACGGGGTGGTGCGCATTGTATGGGTGTGTGTTACATTACATTCACTAGTAGGAGTGAGAAAAACATCACGGGGTGGTGCGCATTGTATGGGTGTGTGTTACACTACATTCACTACTAACAGTGAGAAAAACATCACGGGGTGGTGCGCATTGTATGGGTGTGTGTTACACTACATTCACTAGTAGGAGTGAGAAAAACATCACGGGGTGGTGCGCATTGTATGGGTGTGTGTTACACTAGATTCACTAGTAGGAGTGAGAAAAACATCACGGGGTGGTGCGCATTGTATGGGTGTTTGTTACGTTAGATTCACTAGTAGGAGTGAGAAAATCATCACGGGGTGGTGCGCATTGTATGGGTGTGTGTTACATTACATTCACTAGTAGGAGTGACAAAAACATCACGGGGTGGTGTGAATCGGAGGGTCTGAATTAGGATAGGCAGTGAGTGGCAACGTAAGATGGAGAAAAGCACCGCGGGGTGGTCAGCATGGGTAGGTCAGGGAACATGCAGTGGCAATGTAGGATAGGTTTCTGAAAAACATCGCGGGGTGGTGCGCATTGTATGGGTGTGTGTTACATTAGATTCACTAGTAGGAGTGAGAAAAACATCACGGGGTGGTGCGCATTGTATGGGTGTGTGTTACATTACATTCACTAGTAGGAGTGAGAAAAACATCACGGCGTGGTGCGCATTGTATGGGTGTGTGTTATATTACATTCACTAGTAGGAGAGAGAAAAACATCACGGGGTGGTGCGCATTGTATGGGTGTGTGTTACATTACATTCACTAGTAGGAGTGAGAAAAACATCACGGGGTGGTGCGCATTGTATGGGTGTGTGTTACATTACATTCACTAGTAGGAGTTAGAAAAACATCACGGGGTGGTGCGCATTGTATGGGTGTGTGTTACATTACATTCACTAGTAGGAGTGAGAAAAACATCACGGGGTGGTGCGCATTGTATGGGTGTGTGTTACATTACATTCACTAGTAGCAGTGAGAAAAACATCACGGGGTGGTGCGCATTGTATGGGTGTGTGTTATATTACATTCACTACTAGGAGTGAGAAAACCATCACGGGGTGGTGTGAATCGGAGGGTCAGAATTAGGATGGGCAGTGAGTGGCAGTGTAAGATGGAGAAAAGCACCGCGGGGTGGTCAGCATGGGGACGTCAGGGAACATGCAGTGGCAATGTAGGATAGGTTTCTGAAAAATATCGCGGGGTGGTGCGCATTGTATGGGTGTGTGTTACATTAGATTCACTAGTAGGAGTGAGAAAAACATCACGGGGTGGTGCGCATTGTATGGGTGTGTGTTACATTACATTCACTAGTAGGAGTGAGAAAAACATCACGGGGTGGTGCGCATTGTATGGGTGTGTGTTACATTACATTCACTAGTAGGAGTGAGAAAAACATCACTGGGTGGTGCGCATTGTATGGGTGTGTGTTACATTACATTCACTAGTAGCAGTGAGAAAAACATCACGGGTTGGTGCGCATTGTATGGGTGTGTGTTACATTAGATTCACTAGTAGGAGTGAGAAAAACATCACGGGGTGGTGCGCATTGTATGGGTGTGTGTTATATTACATTCACTAGTAGGAGTGAGAAAAACATCACTGGGTGGTGCGCATTGTATGGGTGTGTGTTACATTACATTCACTAGTAGCAGTGAGAAAAACATCACGGGTTGGTGCGCATTGTATGGGTGTGTGTTACATTAGATTCACTAGTAGGAGTGAGAAAAACATCACGGGGTGGTGCGCATTGTATGGGTGTGTGTTATATTACATTCACTAGTAGGAGTGAGAAAAACATCACTGGGTGGTGCGCATTGTATGGGTGTGTGTTACATTAGATTCACTAGTAGGAGTGAGAAAAACATCACGGGGTGGTGCGCATTGTATGGGTGTGTGTTACATTACATTCACTAGTAGGAGTGAGAAAAACATCACGGGGTGGTGCGCATTGTATGGGTGTGTGTTACATTACATTCACTAGTAGGAGTGAGAAAAACATCACTGGGTGGTGCGCATTGTATGGGTGTGTGTTACATTACATTCACTAGTAGCAGTGAGAAAAACATCACGGGTTGGTGCGCATTGTATGGGTGTGTGTTACATTAGATTCACTAGTAGGAGTGAGAAAAACATCACGGGGTGGTGCGCATTGTATGGGTGTGTGTTATATTACATTCACTAGTAGGAGTGAGAAAAACATCACTGGGTGGTGCGCATTGTATGGGTGTGTGTTACATTACATTCACTAGTAGCAGTGAGAAAAACATCACGGGTTGGTGCGCATTGTATGGGTGTGTGTTACATTAGATTCACTAGTAGGAGTGAGAAAAACATCACGGGGTGGTGCGCGTTGTATGGGTGTGTGTGACATTACAATCACTAGTAGGAGTGAGAAAAACATCACGGGGTGGTGCGCGTTGTATGGGTGTGTGTTACATTACATTCACTAGTAGGAGTGAGAAAAACATCACGGGGTGGTGCGCGTTGTATGGGTGTGTGTTACATTACATGCACTAGTAGGAGTGAGAAAAACATCACGGCGTGGTGCGCGTTGTATGGGTGTGTGTGACATTACAATCACTAGTAGGAGTGAGAAAAACATCACGGGGTGGTGCGCGTTGTATGGGTGTGTGTTACATTACATTCACTAGTAGGAGTGAGAAAAACATCACGGGGTGGTGCGCGTTGTATGGGTGTGTGTTACATTACATTCACTAGTAGGAGTGAGAAAAGCATCACGGGGTGGTGCGCGTTGTATGGGTGTGTGTTACATTACATTCACTCTTAGGAGTGAGAAAATCATCACCGGGTGGTGCGCGTTGTATGGGTGTGTGTTACATTACATTCACTAGTAGGAGTGAGAAAAACATCACGGGGTCGTGCACGTTGTATGGGTGTGTGTTACATTACATTCACTAGTAGGAGTGAGAAAAACATCACGGGGTGGTGCGCGTTGTATGGGTGTGTGTTACATTACATTCACTAGTAGGAGTGAGAAAAACATCACGGGGTGGTGCGCGTTGTATGGGTGTGTGTTAGATTACATTCACTAGTAGGAGTGAGAAAAACATCACGGGGTGGTGCGCGTTGTATGGGTGTGTGTTACATTACATTCACTAGTAGGAGTGAGAAAAACATCATGGGGTGGTGCGCGTTGTATGGGTGTGTGTTACATTACATTCACTAGTAGGAGTGAGAAAATCATCACGGGGTGGTGCGCGTTGTATGGCTGTGTGTTACATTACATTCACTAGTAGGAGTGAGAAAAACATCACGGGGTGGTGCGCGTTGTATGGGTGTGTGTTACATTAGATTCACTAGTAGGAGTGAGAAAAACATCACGGGGTGGTGCGCGTTGTATGGGTGTGTGTTACATTAGATTCACTAGTAGGAGTGAGAAAAACATCACGGGGTGGTGCGCGTTGTATGGGTGTGTGTTACATTAGATTCACTAGTAGGAGTGAGAAAAACATCGCGGGGTGGTGCGCGTTGTATGGGTGTGTGTTACATTACATTCACTAGTAGGAGTGAGAAAAACATCGCGGGGTGGTGCGCATTGCATGGGTGTGGGTTACATTACATTCACTCGTAGGAGTGAGAAAAACATCACGGGGTGGTGCGCATTGCATGGGTGTGTGTTACATTACATTCACTCGTAGGAGTGAGAAAAACATCACGGGGTGGTGGGCATTGCATGGGTGTGTGTTACATTACATTCACTAGTAGGAGTCAGAAAAACATCACGGGGTGGTGCGCATTGTATGGGTGTGTGTTACATTACATTCACTAGTAGGAGTGAGAAAAACATCACGGGGTGGTGCGCATTGTATGGGTGTGTGTTACATTAGATTCACTAGTAGGAGTGAGAAAAACATCACGGGGTGGTGCGCATTGTATGGGTGTGTGTTACATTACATTCACTAGTAGGAGTGAGAAAAACATCACGGGGTGGTGCGCATTGTATGGGTGTGTGTTACATTACATTCACTAGTAGCAGTGAGAAAAACATCACGGGGTGGTGCGCGTTGTATGGGTGTGTGTTACATTAGATTCACTAGTAGGAGTGAGAAAATCATCACGGGGTGGTGCGCATTGTATGGGTGTGTGTTACATTACATTCACTAGTAGGAGTGAGAAAAACATCACGGGGTGGTGCGCATTGTATGGGTGTGTGTTACATTACATTCACTAGTAGGAGTGAGAAAAACATCACGGGGTGGTGCGCATTGTATGGGTGTGTGTTACATTACATTCACTAGTAGGAGTGAGAAAAAAATCACGGGGTGGTGCGCATTGTATGGGTGTGTGTTACATTACATTCACTAGTAGGAGTGAGAAAAACATCACCGGGTGGTGCGCATTGTATGGGTGTGTGTTACATTACATTCACTAGTAGGAGTGAGAAAAACATCACGGGCTTGTGCGCATTGTATGGGTGTGTGTTTGATACATTCACTAGTAGGAGTGAGAAAATCATCACGGGGTGGTGCGCATTGTATGGGTGTGTGTTACATTACATTCACTAGTAGGAGTGAGAAAAACATCACGGGGTGGTGCGCGTTGTATGGGTGTGTGTTACATTACATTCACTAGTAGGAGTGAGAAAAACATCACGGGGTGGTGCGCGTTGTATGGGTGTGTGTTAGATACATTCACTAGTAGGAGTGAGAAAAACATCACGGGGTGGTGCGCATTGTATGGGTGTGTGTTACATTACATTCACTAGTAGGAGTGAGAAAATCATCACGGGGTGGTGCGCGTTGTATGGGTGTGTGTTACATTACATTCACTAGTAGGATTGAGAAAATCATCACGGGGTGGTGCGCGTTGTATGGGTGTGTGTTACATTACATTCACTAGTAGGAGTGAGAAAAACATCACGGGGTGGTGCGCGTTGTATGGGTGTGTGTTACATTAGATTCACTAGTAGGAGTGAGAAAAACATCACGGGGTGGTGCGCGTTGTATGGGTGTGTGTTACATTAGATTCACTAGTAGGAGTGAGAAAAACATCACCGGGTGGTGCGCGTTGTATGGGTGTGTGTTACATTAGATTCACTAGTAGGAGGGAGAAAAACATCACGGGGTGGTGCGCGTTGTATGGGTGTGTGTTACATTAGATTCACTAGTAGGAGTGAGAAAAACATCACGGGGTGGTGCGCGTTGTATGGGTGTGTGTTACATTAGATTCACTAGTAGGAGTGAGAAAAACATCACGGGGTGGTGCGCGTTTTGTATGGGTTTGTGTTACATTACATTCACTAGTAGGAGTGAGAAAAACATCACGGGGTGGTGCGCGTTGTATGGGTGTGTGTTACATTACATTCACTAGTAGGAGTGAGAAAATCATCACGGGGTGGTGCGCGTTGTATGGGTGTGTGTTACATTACATTCACTAGTAGGAGTGAGAAAAACTTCACGGGGTGGTGCGCGTTGTATGGGTGTGTGTTACATTACATTCACTAGTAGGAGTGAGAAAAACATCACGGGGTGGTGCGCGTTGTATGGGTGTGTGTTACATTACATTCACTAGTAGGAGTGAGAAAATCATCACGGGGTGGTGCGCGTTGTATGGGTGTGTGTTACATTACATTCACTAGTAGGAGTGAGAAAAACATCACGGGGTGGTGCGCGTTGTATGGGTGTGTGTTACATTACATGCACTAGTAGGAGTGAGAAAAACATCACGGCGTGGTGCGCGTTGTATGGGTGTGTGTGACATTACAATCACTAGTAGGAGTGAGAAAAACATCACGGGGTGGTGCGCGTTGTATGGGTGTGTGTTACATTACATTCACTAGTAGGAGTGAGAAAAACATCACGGGGTGGTGCGCGTTGTATGGGTGTGTGTTACATTACATTCACTAGTAGGAGTGAGAAAAGCATCACGGGGTGGTGCGCGTTGTATGGGTGTGTGTTACATTACATTCACTAGTAGGAGTGAGAAAATCATCACGGGGTGGTGCGCGTTGTATGGGTGTGTGTTACATTACATTCACTAGTAGGAGTGAGAAAAACATCACGGGGTCGTGCACGTTGTATGGGTGTGTGTTACATTACATTCACTAGTAGGAGTGAGAAAAACATCACGGGGTGGTGCGCGTTGTATGGGTGTGTGTTACATTACATTCACTAGTAGGAGTGAGAAAAACATCACGGGGTGGTGCGCGTTTTATGGGTGTGTGTTAGATTACATTCACTAGTAGGAGTGAGAAAAACATCACGGGGTGGTGCGCGTTGTATGGGTGTGTGTTACATTACATTCACTAGTAGGAGTGAGAAAAACATCACGGGGTGGGGCGCATTGTATGGGTGTGTGTTACATTACATTCACTAGTAGGAGTGAGAAAAACATCACGGGGTGGTGCGCATTGTATGGGTGTGTGTTACATTACATTCACTAGTAGGAGTGAGAAAAACATCACCGGGTGGTGCGCATTGTATGGGTGTGTGTTACATTACATTCACTAGTAGGAGTGAGAAAAACATCACGGGGTGGTGCGCGTTGTATGGGTGTGTGTTACATTAGATTCACTAGTAGGAGTGAGAAAAACATCACGGGGTGGTGCGCGTTGTATGGGTGTGTGTTACATTAGATTCACTAGTAGGAGTGAGAAAAACATCACCGGGTGGTGCGCGTTGTATGGGTGTGTGTTACATTAGATTCACTAGTAGGAGGGAGAAAAACATCACGGGGTGGTGCGCGTTGTATGGGTGTGTGTTACATTAGATTCACTAGTAGGAGTGAGAAAAACATCACAGGGTGGTGCGCGTTGTATGGGTGTGTGTTACATTAGATTCACTAGTAGGAGTGAGAAAAACATCACGGGGTGGTGCGCGTTTTGTATGGGTTTGTGTTACAATACATTCACTAGTAGGAGTGAGAAAAACATCACGGGGTGGTGCGCGTTGTATGGGTGTGTGTTACATTACATTCACTAGTAGGAGTGAGAAAATCATCACGGGGTGGTGCGCGTTGTATGGGTGTGTGTTACATTACATTCACTAGTAGGAGTGAGAAAAACTTCACGGGGTGGTGCGCGTTGTATGGGTGTGTGTTACATTACATTCACTAGTAGGAGTGAGAAAAACATCACGGGGTGGTGCGCGTTGTATGGGTGTGTGTTACATTACATTCACTAGTAGGAGTGAGAAAATCATCACGGGGTGGTGCGCGTTGTATGGGTGTGTGTTACATTACATTCACTAGTAGGAGTGAGAAAAACATCACGGGGTGGTGCGCGTTGTATGGGTGTGTGTTACATTATATGCAATAGTAGGAGTGAGAAAAACATCACGGCGTGGTGCGCGTTGTATGGGTGTGTGTGACATTACAATCACTAGTAGGAGTGAGAAAAACATCACGGGGTGGTGCGCGTTGTATGGGTGTGTGTTACATTACATTCACTAGTAGGAGTGAGAAAAACATCACGGGGTGGTGCGCGTTGTATGGGTGTGTGTTACATTACATTCACTAGTAGGAGTGAGAAAAGCATCACGGGGTGGTGCGCGTTGTATGGGTGTGTGTTACATTACATTCACTAGTAGGAGTGAGAAAATCATCACGGGGTGGTGCGCGTTGTATGGGTGTGTGTTACATTACATTCACTAGTAGGAGTGAGAAAAACATCACGGGGTCGTGCACGTTGTATGGGTGTGTGTTACATTACATTCACTAGTAGGAGTGAGAAAAACATCACGGGGTGGTGCGCGTTGTATGGGTGTGTGTTACATTACATTCACTAGTAGGAGTGAGAAAAACATCACGGGGTGGTGCGCGTTTTATGGGTGTGTGTTAGATTACATTCACTAGTAGGAGTGAGAAAAACATCACGGGGTGGTGCGCGTTGTATGGGTGTGTGTTACATTACATTCACTAGTAGGAGTGAGAAAAACATCACGGGGTGGGGCGCATTGTATGGGTGTGTGTTACATTACATTCACTAGTAGGAGTGAGAAAAACATCACCGGGTGGTGCGCATTGTATGGGTGTGTGTTACATTACATTCACTAGTAGGAGTGAGAAAAACATCACGGGCTGGTGCGCATTGTATGGGTGTGTGTTACATTACATTCACTAGTAGGAGTGAGAAACACATCACGGGCTGGTGCGCATTTTATGGGTGTGTGTTACATTAGATTCACTAGTAGGATTGAGAAAAACATCACGGGGTGGTGCGCATTGTATGGGTGTGTGTTACATTACATTCACTAGTAGGAGTGAGAAAAACATCACGGGGTGGTGCGCATTTTATGGGTGTGTGTTACATTACATTCACCAGTAGGAGTGAGAAAAACATCACGGGGTGGTGCGCATTGTATGGGTGTGTGTTACATTACATTCACAAGTAGGAGTGAGAAAAACATCACGGGGTGGTGCGCATTGCATGGGTGTGTGTTACATTACATTCACTAGTAGGAGTGAGAAAAACATCACGGGGTGGTGCGCATTGTATGGGTGTGTGTTACATTACATTCACTAGTAGGAGTGAGAAAAACATCACGGGGTGGTGCGCATTGTATGGGTGTGTGTTACATTCCACTCACTAGTAGGAGTGAGAAAAACATCACGGGGTGGTGCGCATTGTATGGGTGTGTGTTACATTACATTCACTAGTAGGAGTGAGAAAAACATCACGGGGTGGTGCGCATTGTATGGGTGTGTGTTACTTTACATTCACTAGTAGGAGTGAGAAAAACATCACGGGGTGGTGGGCATTGTATGGGTGTGTGTTACATTACATTCACTAGTAGGATTGAGAAAAACATCACGGGGTGGTGCGCATTGTATGGGTGTGTGTTACATTACATTCAGTAGTAGGAGTGAGAAAAACATCACGGGGTGGTGCGCATTGTATGGGTGTGTGTTACATTACATTCACTAGTAGGAGTGAGAAAAACATCACGGGGTGGTGCGCATTGTATGGGTGAGTGTTACATTAGATTCACTAGTAGGAGTGAGAAAAACATCACGGGGTGGTGCGCATTGTATGGGTTTGTGTTACAATAGATTCAGTAGTAGGAGTGAGAAAATCATCACGGGGTGGTGCGCATTGTATGGGTTTGTGTTACAATAGATTCAGTAGTAGGAGTGAGAAAATCATCACGGGGTGGTGCGCATTGTATGGGTGTGTGTTACATTACATTCACTAGTAGGAGTGAGAAAAACATCACGGGGTGGTGCGCATTGTATGGGTGTGTGTTACACTACATTCACTACTAACAGTGAGAAAAACATCACGGGGTGGTGCGCATTGTATGGGTGTGTGTTACACTACATTCACTAGTAGGAGTGAGAAAAACATCACGGGGTGGTGCGCATTGTATGGGTGTGTGTTACACTAGATTCACTAGTAGGAGTGAGAAAAACATCACGGGGTGGTGCGCATTGTATGGGTGTTTGTTACATTAGATTCACTAGTAGGAGTGAGAAAATCATCACGGGGTGGTGCGCATTGTATGGGTGTGTGTTACATTACATTCACTAGTAGGAGTGAGAAAAACATCACGGGGTGGTGTGAATCGGAGGGTCTGAATTAGGATAGGCAGTGAGTGGCAACGTAAGATGGAGAAAAGCACCGCGGGGTGGTCAGCATGGGGAGGTCAGGGAACATGCAGTGGCAATGTAGGATAGGTTTCTGAAAAACATCGCGGGGTTGTGCGCATTGTATGGGTGTGTGTTACATTAGATTCACTAGTAGGAGTGAGAAAAACATCACGGGGTGGTGCGCATTGCATGGGTGTGTGTTACATTACATTCACTAGTAGGAGTGAGAAAAACATCACGGCGTGGTGCGCATTGTATGGGTGTGTGTTATATTACATTCACTAGTAGGAGAGAGAAAAACATCACGGGGTGGTGCGCATTGTATGGGTGTGTGTTACATTACATTCACTAGTAGGAGTGAGAAAAACATCACGAGGTGGTGCGCATTGTATGGGTGTGTGTTACATTACATTCACTAGTAGGAGTTAGAAAAACATCACGGGGTGGTGCGCATTGTATGGGTGTGTGTTACATTACATTCACTAGTAGGAGTGAGAAAAACATCACGGGGTGGTGCGCATTGTATGGGTGTGTGTTACATTACATTCACTAGTAGCAGTGAGAAAAACATCACGGGGTGGTGCGCATTGTATGGGTGTGTGTTATATTACATTCACTACTAGGAGTGAGAAAACCATCACGGGGTGGTGTGAATCGGAGGGTCAGAATTAGGATGGGCAGTGAGTGGCAGTGTAAGATGGAGAAAAGCACCGCGGGGTGGTCAGCATGGGGACGTCAGGGAACATGCAGTGGCAATGTAGGATAGGTTTCTGAAAAATATCGCGGGGTGGTGCGCATTGTATGGGTGTGTGTTACATTAGATTCACTAGTAGGAGTGAGAAAAACATCACGGGGTGGTGCGCATTGTATGGGTGTGTGTTACATTACATTCACTAGTAGGAGTGAGAAAAACATCACGGGGTGGTGCGCATTGTATGGGTGTGTGTTACATTACATTCACTAGTAGGAGTGAGAAAAACATCACTGGGTGGTGCCCATTGTATGGGTGTGTGTTACATTACATTCACTAGTAGCAGTGAGAAAAACATCACGGGTTGGTGCGCATTGTATGGGTGTGTGTTACATTAGATTCACTAGTAGGAGTGAGAAAAACATCACGGGGTGGTTCGCATTGTATGGGTGTGTGTTACATTACATTCACTAGTAGCAGTGAGAAAAACATCACGGGGTGGTGCGCATTGTATGGGTGTGTGTTACATTACATTCACTAGTAGGAGTGAGAAAAACATCACGGGGTGGTGCGCATTGTATGGGTGTGTGTTACATTACATTCACTAGTAGGAGTTAGAAAAACATCACGGGGTGGTGCGCATTGTATGGGTGTGTGTTACATTACATTCACTAGTAGGAGTGAGAAAAACATCACGGGGTGGTGCGCATTGTATGGGTGTGTGTTACATTACATTCACTAGTAGCAGTGAGAAAAACATCACGGGGTGGTGCGCATTGTATGGGTGTGTGTTATATTACATTCACTACTAGGAGTGAGAAAACCATCACGGGGTGGTGTGAATCGGAGGGTCAGAATTAGGATGGGCAGTGAGTGGCAGTGTAAGATGGAGAAAAGCACCGCGGGGTGGTCAGCATGGGGACGTCAGGGAACATGCAGTGGCAATGTAGGATAGGTTTCTGAAAAATATCGCGGGGTGGTGCGCATTGTATGGGTGTGTGTTACATTAGATTCACTAGTAGGAGTGAGAAAAACATCACGGGGTGGTGCGCATTGTATGGGTGTGTGTTACATTACATTCACTAGTAGGAGTGAGAAAAACATCACGGGGTGGTGCGCATTGTATGGGTGTGTGTTACATTACATTCACTAGTAGGAGTGAGAAAAACATCACTGGGTGGTGCCCATTGTATGGGTGTGTGTTACATTACATTCACTAGTAGCAGTGAGAAAAACATCACGGGTTGGTGCGCATTGTATGGGTGTGTGTTACATTAGATTCACTAGTAGGAGTGAGAAAAACATCACGGGGTGGTGCGCATTGTATGGGTGTGTGTTATATTACATTCACTAGTAGGAGTGAGAAAAACATCACTGGGTGGTGCGCATTGTATGGGTGTGTGTTACATTACATTCACTAGTAGCAGTGAGAAAAACATCACGGGTTGGTGCGCATTGTATGGGTGTGTGTTACATTAGATTCACTAGTAGGAGTGAGAAAAACATCACGGGGTGGTGCGCATTGTATGGGTGTGTATTACATTACATTCACTAGTAGGAGTGAGAAAAACATCACGGGGTGGTGCGCATTGTATGGGTGTGTGTTACATTACATTCACTAGTAGCAGTGAGAAAAACATCACGGGGTGGTGCGCATTGTATGGGTGTGTGTTACATTAGATTCACTAGTAGGAGTGAGAAAAACATCACGGGGTGGTGCGCCTTGTATGGGTGTGTGTTACATTAGATTCACTAGTAGGAGTGAGAAAAACATCACGGGGTGGTGCGCATTTTATGGGTGTGTGTTAGATTACATTCACTAGTAGGAGTGAGAAAAACATCACGGGGTGGTGCGCATTGTATGGGTGAGTGTTACATTACATTCACTAGTAGGAGTGAGAAAAACATCACGGGGTGGTGCGCATTGTATGGGTGAGTGTTACATTACATTCACTAGTAGGATTGAGAAAAACATCACGGGGTGGTGCGCATTGTTTGGGTGTGTGTTACATTAGATTAACTAGTAGGAGTGAGAAAATCATCACGGGGTGGTGCGCATTGTATGGGTGTGTGTTACATTACATTCACTAGTAGGAGTGAGAAAAACATCACGGGGTGGTGCGCATTGTATGGGTGTGTGTTACATTACATTCACTAGTAGGAGTGAGAAAAACATCACGGGGTGGTGCGCATTGTATGGGTGTGTGTTACATTACATTCACTAGTATGAGTGAGAAAAACATCACGGGGTGGTGCGCATTGTATGGGTGTGTGTTACATTAGATTCACTAGTAGGAGTGAGAAAAACATCACGGGGTGGTGCGCATTGTATGGGTGTGTGTTACATTACATTCACTAGTAGGAGTGAGAAAAACATTACGGGGTGGTGCACATTGTATGGGTGTGTGTTACATTACATTCACTAGTAGGAGTGAGAAAAACATCACGGGGTGGTGTGAATCAGAGGGTCTGAATTAGGATAGGCAGTGAGTGGCAATGTAAGATGGAGAAAAGCACCGCGGGGTGGTCAGCATGGGGCGGTCAGGGAACATGCAGTGGCAATGTAGGATAGGTTTCTGAAAAACATCGCGGGGTGTTGCGCATTGTATGGGTGTGTGTTACATTAGATTCACTAGTAGCAGTGAGAAAAACATCACGGGGTGGTGCGCATTGTATGGGTGTGTGTTACATTCCATTCACTAGTAGGAGTGAGAAAAACATCACGGGGTGGTGGGCATTGTATGGGTGTGTGTTACATTCCATTCACTAGTAGGAGTGAGAAAAACATCACGGGGTGGTGCGCATTGTATGGGTGTGTGTTACATTACATTCACTAGTAGGAGTGAGAAAAACATCACGGGGTGGTGCGCATTGTATGGGTGTGTGTTACATTACATTCACTAGTAGGAGTGAGAAAAACATCACGGGGTGGTGGGCATTGTATGGGTGTGTGTTACATTACATTCACTAGTAGGAGTGAGAAAAACATCACGGGGTGGTGTGCATTGTATGGGTGTGTGTTACATTACATTCACTAGTAGGAGTGAGAAAAACATCACGGGCTGGTGCGCATTTTATGGGTGTGTGTTACATTAATTCACTAGTAGGATTGAGAAAAACATCACGGGGTGGTGCGCATTGTATGGGTTTGTGTTACATTACATTCACTAGTAGGAGTGAGAAAAACATCACGGGGTGGTGCGCATTTTATGGGTGTGTGTTACATTACATTCACCAGTAGGAGTGAGAAAAACATCATGGGGTGGTGCGCATTGTATGGGTGTGTGTTACATTACATTCACAAGTAGGAGTGAGAAAAACATCACGGGGTGGTGCGCATTGCATGGGTGTGTGTTACATTACATTCACTAGTAGGAGTGAGAAAAACATCACGGGGTGGTGCGCATTGTACGGGTGTGTGTTACATTACATTCACTAGTAGGAGTGAGAAAAACATCACGGGGTGGTGCGCATTGTATGGGTGTGTGTTACATTCCATTCACTAGTAGGAGTGAGAAAAACATCACGGGGTGGTGCGCATTGTATGGGTGTGTGTTACATTACATTCACTAGTAGGAGTGAGAAAAACATCACGGGGTGGTGCGCATTGTATGGGTGTGTGTTACTTTACATTCACTAGTAGGAGTGAGAAAAACATCACGGGGTGGTGGGCATTGTATGGGTGTGTGTTACATTACATTCACTAGTAGGATTGAGAAAAACATCACGGGGTGGTGCGCATTGTATGGGTGTGTGTTACATTACATTCACTAGTAGGAGTGAGAAAAACATCACGGGGTGGTGCGCATTGTATGGGTGTGTGTTACATTACATTCACTAGTAGGAGTGAGAAAAACATCACGGGGTGGTGCGCATTGTATGGGTGAGTGTTACATTAGATTCACTAGTTGGAGTGAGAAAAACATCACGGGGTGGTGCGCATTGTATGGGTTTGTGTTACAATAGATTCAGTAGTAGGAGTGAGAAAATCATCACGGGGTGGTGCGCATTTTATGGGTGTGTGTTACATTACATTCACTAGTAGGAGTGAGAAAAACATCACGGGGTGGTGCGCATTGTATGGGTGTGTGTTACACTACATTCACTACTAACAGTGAGAAAAACATCACGGGGTGGTGCGCATTGTATGGGTGTGTGTTACACTACATTCACTAGTAGGAGTGAGAAAAACATCACGGGGTGGTGCGCATTGTATGGGTGTGTGTTACACTAGATTCACTAGTAGGAGTGAGAAAAACATCACGGGGTGGTGCGCATTGTATGGGTGTTTGTTACATTAGATTCACTAGTAGGAGTGAGAAAATCATCACGGGGTGGTGCGCATTGTATGGGTGTGTGTTACATTAGATTCACTACTAGGAGTGAGAAAAACATCACGGGGTGGTGCGCATTGTATGGGTGTGTGTTACATTAGATTCACTGGTAGGAGTGAGAGAAACATCACGGGGTGGTGCGCATTTTATGGGTGTGCGTTACATTACATTCACTGGTAGGAGTGAGAGAAACATCACGGGGTGGTGCGCATTGTATGGGTGTGTGTTACATTACATTCACTGGTAGGACTGAGAAAAACATCACGGGGTGGTGCGCATTGTATGGGTGTGTGTTACATTACATTCACTAGTAGGAGTGAGAAAAACATCACGGGGTGGTGCGCATTGTATGGGTGTGTGTTACATTACATTCACTAGTAGGAGTGAGAAAAACATCACGGGGTGGTGCGCATTGTATGGGTGTGTGTTACATTACATTCACTAGTAGGAGTGAGAAAAACATCACGGGGTGGTGCGCCTTGTATGGGTGTGTGTTACATTCCATTCACTAGTAGGAGTGAGAAAAACATCACGGGGTGGTGCGCATTGTATGGGTGTGTGTTACATTACATTCACTAGTAGGAGTGAGAAAAACATCACGGGGTGGTGCGCATTGTATGGGTGTGTGTTACATTACATTCACTAGTAGGAGTGAGAAAAACATCACGGGGTGGTGGGCATTGTATGGGTGTGTGTTACATTACATTCACTAGTAGGAGTGAGAAAAACATCACGGGGTGGTGTGCATTGTATGGGTGTGTGTTACATTACATTCACTAGTAGGAGTGAGAAAAACATCACGGGGTGGTGCGCATTGTATGGGTGTGTGTTACATTACATTCACTAGTAGGAGTGAGAAAAATATCACGGGGTGGTGCACATTGTATGGGTGTGTGTTACATTACATTCACTAGTAGGAGTGAGAAAAACATCACGGGGTGGTGTGAATCGGAGGGTCTGAATTAGGATAGGCAGTGAGTGGCAACGTAAGATGGAGAAAAGCACCGCGGGGTGGTCAGCATGGGGAGGTCAGGGAACATGCAGTGGCAATGTAGGATAGGTTTCTGAAAAACATCGCGGGGTGGTGCGCATTGTATGGGTGTGTGTTACAGTAGATTCACTAGTAGGAGTGAGAAAAACATCACGGGGTGGTGCGCATTGTATGGGTGTGTGTTACATTACATTCACTAGTAGGAGTGAGAAAAACATCACGGCGTGGTGCGCATTGTATGGGTGTGTGTTATATTACATTCACTAGTAGGAGAGAGAAAAACATCACGGGGTGGTGCGCATTGTATGGGTGTGTGTTACATTACATTCACTAGTAGGAGTGAGAAAAACATCACGGGGTGGTGCGCATTGTATGGGTGTGTGTTACATTACATTCACTAGTAGGAGTTAGAAAAACATCACGGGGTGGTGCGCATTGTATGGGTGTGTGTTACATTACATTCACTAGTAGGAGTGAGAAAAACATCACGGGGTGGTGCGCATTGTATGGGTGTGTGTTACATTACATTCACTAGTAGCAGTGAGAAAAACATCACGGGGTGGTGCGCATTGTATGGGTGTGTGTTATATTACATTCACTACAAGGAGTGACAAAACCATCACGGGGTGGTGTGAATCGGAGGGTCAGAATTAGGATGGGCAGTGAGTGGCAGTGTAAGATGGAGAAAAGCACCGCGGGGTGGTCAGCATGGGGACGTCAGGGAACATGCAGTGGCAATGTAGGATAGGTTTCTGAAAAATATCGCGGGGTGGTGCGCATGGTATGGGTGTGTGTTAAATTAGATTCACTAGTAGGAGTGAGAAAAACATCACGGGGTGGTGCGCATTGTATGGGTGTGTGTTACATTACATTCACTAGTAGGAGTGAGAAAAACATCACGGGGTGGTGGGCATTGTATGGGTGTGTGTTACATTACATTCACTAGTAGGAGTGAGAAAAACATCACGGGGTGGTGTGCATTGTATGGGTGTGTGTTACATTACATTCACTAGTAGGAGTGAGAAAAACATCACGGGCTGGTGCGCATTTTATGGGTGTGTGTTACATTAGATTCACTAGTAGGATTGAGAAAAACATCACGGGGTGGTGCGCATTGTATGGGTTTGTGTTACATTACATTCACTAGTAGGAGTGAGAAAAACATCACGGGGTGGTGCGCATTTTATGGGTGTGTGTTACATTACATTCACCAGTAGGAGTGAGAAAAACATCACGGGGTGGTGCGCATTGTATGGGTGTGTGTTACATTACATTCACAAGTAGGAGTGAGAAAAACATCACGGGGTGGTGCGCATTGCATGGGTGTGTGTTACATTACATTCACTAGTAGGAGTGAGAAAAACATCACGGGGTGGTGCGCATTGTACGGGTGTGTGTTACATTACATTCACTAGTAGGAGTGAGAAAAACATCACGGGGTGGTGCGCATTGTATGGGTGTGTGTTTCATTCCATTCACTAGTAGGAGTGAGAAAAACATCATGGGGTGGTGCGCATTGTATGGGTGTGTGTTACATTACATTCACTAGTAGGAGTGAGAAAAACATCACGGGGTGGTGCGCATTGTATGGGTGTGTGTTACTTTACATTCACTAGTAGGAGTGAGAAAAACATCACGGGGTGGTGGGCATTGTATGGGTGTGTGTTACATTACATTCACTAGTAGGATTGAGAAAAACATCACGGGGTGGTGCGCATTGTATGGGTGTGTGTTACATTACATTCACTAGTAGGAGTGAGAAAAACATCACGGGGTGGTGCGCATTGTATGGGTGTGTGTTACATTACATTCACTAGTAGGAGTGAGAAAAACATCACGGGGTGGTGCGCATTGTATGGGTGAGTGTTACATTAGATTCAATAGTAGGAGTGAGAAAAACATCACGGGGTGGTGCGCATTGTATGGGTTTGTGTTACAATAGATTCAGTAGTAGGAGTGAGAAAATCATCACGGGGTGGTGCGCATTTTATGGGTGTGTGTTACATTACATTCACTAGTAGGAGTGAGAAAAACATCACGGGGTGGTGCGCATTGTATGGGTGTGTGTTACACTACATTCACTACTAACAGTGAGAAAAACATCACGGGGTGGTGCGCATTGTATGGGTGTGTGTTACACTACATTCACTAGTAGGAGTGAGAAAAACATCACGGGGTGGTGCGCATTGTATGGGTGTGTGTTACACTAGATTCACTAGTAGGAGTGAGAAAAACATCACGGGGTGGTGCGCATTGTATGGGTGTTTGTTACATTAGATTCACTAGTAGGAGTGAGAAAATCATCACGGGGTGGTGCGCATTGTATGGGTGTGTGTTACATTACATTCACTAGTAGGAGTGAGAAAAACATCACGGGGTGGTGCGCATTGTATGGGTGTGTGTTACATTACATTCACTAGTAGGAGTTAGAAAAACATCACGGGGTGGTGCGCATTGTATGGGTGTGTGTTACATTACATTCACTAGTAGGAGTGAGAAAAACATCACGGGGTGGTGCGCATTGTATGGGTGTGTGTTACATTACATTCACTAGTAGCAGTGAGAAAAACATCACGGGGTGGTGCGCATTGTATGGGTGTGTGTTATATTACATTCACTACTAGGAGTGAGAAAACCATCACGGGGTGGTGTGAATCGGAGGGTCAGAATTAGGATGGGCAGTGAGTGGCAGTGTAAGATGGAGAAAAGCACCGCGGGGTGGTCAGCATGGGGACGTCAGGGAACATGCAGTGGCAATGTAGGATAGGTTTCTGAAAAATATCGCGGGGTGGTGCGCATTGTATGGGTGTGTGTTAAATTAGATTCACTAGTAGGAGTGAGAAAAACATCACGGGGTGGTGCGCATTGTATGGGTGTGTGTTACATTACATTCACTAGTAGGAGTGAGAAAAACATCACGGGGTGGTGGGCATTGTATGGGTGTGTGTTACATTACATTCACTAGTAGGAGTGAGAAAAACATCACGGGGTGGTGTGCATTGTATGGGTGTGTGTTACATTACATTCACTAGTAGGAGTGAGAAAAACATCACGGGCTGGTGCGCATTTTATGGGTGTGTGTTACATTAGATTCACTAGTAGGATTGAGAAAAACATCACGGGGTGGTGCGCATTGTATGGGTTTGTGTTACATTACATTCACTAGTAGGAGTGAGAAAAACATCACGGGGTGGTGCGCATTTTATGGGTGTGTGTTACATTACATTCACCAGTAGGAGTGAGAAAAACATCACGGGGTGGTGCGCATTGTATGGGTGTGTGTTACATTACATTCACAAGTAGGAGTGAGAAAAACATCACGGGGTGGTGCGCATTGCATGGGTGTGTGTTACATTACATTCACTAGTAGGAGTGAGAAAAACATCACGGGGTGGTGCGCATTGTACGGGTGTGTGTTACATTACATTCACTAGTAGGAGTGAGAAAAACATCACGGGGTGGTGCGCATTGTATGGGTGTGTGTTACATTCCATTCACTAGTAGGAGTGAGAAAAACATCACGGGGTGGTGCGCATTGTATGGGTGTGTGTTACATTACATTCACTAGTAGGAGTGAGAAAAACATCACGGGGTGGTGCGCATTGTATGGGTGTGTGTTACTTTACATTCACTAGTAGGAGTGAGAAAAACATCACGGGGTGGTGGGCATTGTATGGGTGTGTGTTACATTACATTCACTAGTAGGATTGAGAAAAACATCACGGGGTGGTGCGCATTGTATGGGTGTGTGTTACATTACATTCACTAGTAGGAGTGAGAAAAACATCACGGGGTGGTGCGCATTGTATGGGTGTGTGTTACATTACATTCACTAGTAGGAGTGAGAAAAACATCACGGGGTGGTGCGCATTGTATGGGTGAGTGTTACATTAGATTCACTAGTAGGAGTGAGAAAAACATCACGGGGTGGTGCGCATTGTATGGGTTTGTGTTACAATAGATTCAGTAGTAGGAGTGAGAAAATCATCACGGGGTGGTGCGCATTTTATGGGTGTGTGTTACATTACATTCACTAGTAGGAGTGAGAAAAACATCACGGGGTGGTGCGCATTGTATGGGTGTGTGTTACACTACATTCACTACTAACAGTGAGAAAAACATCACGGGGTGGTGCGCATTGTATGGGTGTGTGTTACACTACATTCACTAGTAGGAGTGAGAAAAACATCACGGGGTGGTGCGCATTGTATGGGTGTGTGTTACACTAGATTCACTAGTAGGAGTGAGAAAAACATCACGGGGTGGTGCGCATTGTATGGGTGTGTGTTACATTACATTCACAAGTAGGAGTGAGAAAAACATCACGGGGTGGTGCGCATTGCATGGGTGTGTGTTACATTACATTCACTAGTAGGAGTGAGAAAAACATCACGGGGTGGTGCGCATTGTACGGGTGTGTGTTACATTACATTCACTAGTAGGAGTGAGAAAAACATCACGGGGTGGTGCGCATTGTATGGGTGTGTGTTACATTCCATTCACTAGTAGGAGTGAGAAAAACATCACGGGGTGGTGCGCATTGTATGGGTGTGTGTTACATTACATTCACTAGTAGGAGTGAGAAAAACATCACGGGGTGGTGCGCATTGTATGGGTGTGTGTTACTTTACATTCACTAGTAGGAGTGAGAAAAACATCACGGGGTGGTGGGCATTGTATGGGTGTGTGTTACATTACATTCACTAGTAGGATTGAGAAAAACATCACGGGGTGGTGCGCATTGTATGGGTGTGTGTTACATTACATTCACTAGTAGGAGTGAGAAAAACATCACGGGGTGGTGCGCATTGTATGGGTGTGTGTTACATTACATTCACTAGTAGGAGTGAGAAAAACATCACGGGGTGGTGCGCATTGTATGGGTGAGTGTTACATTAGATTCACTAGTAGGAGTGAGAAAAACATCACGGGGTGGTGCGCATTGTATGGGTTTGTGTTACAATAGATTCAGTAGTAGGAGTGAGAAAATCATCACGGGGTGGTGCGCATTTTATGGGTGTGTGTTACATTACATTCACTAGTAGGAGTGAGAAAAACATCACGGGGTGGTGCGCATTGTATGGGTGTGTGTTACACTACATTCACTACTAACATTGAGAAAAACATCACGGGGTGGTGCGCATTGTATGGGTGTGTGTTACACTACATTCACTAGTAGGAGTGAGAAAAACATCACGGGGTGGTGCGCATTGTATGGGTGTGTGTTACACTAGATTCACTAGTAGGAGTGAGAAAAACATCACGGGGTGGTGCGCATTGTATGGGTGTTTGTTACATTAGATTCACTAGTAGGAGTGAGAAAATCATCACGGCGTGGTGCGCATTGTATGGGTGTGTGTTACATTACATTCACTTGTAGGAGTGAGAAAAACATCACGGGGTGGTGCGCATTGTATGGGTGTGTGTTACATTACATTCACTAGTAGGAGTGAGAAAAACATCACGGGGTGGTGCGCATTTTATGGGTGTGCGTTACATTACATTCACTGGTAGGAGTGAGAGAAACATCACGGGGTGGTGCGCATTGTATGGGTGTGTGTTACATTACATTCACTGGTAGGACTGAGAAAAACATCACGGGGTGGTGCGCATTGTATGGGTGTGTGTTACATTACATTCACTAGTAGGAGTGAGAAAAACATCACGGGGTGGTGCGCATTGTATGGGTGTGTGTTACATTACATTCACTAGTAGGAGTGAGAAAAACATCACGGGGTGGTGCGCATTGTATGGGTGTGTGTTACATTACATTCACTAGTAGGAGTGAGAAAAACATCACGGGGTGGTGCGCATTGTATGGGTGTGTGTTACATTACATTCACTAGTAGGAGTGAGAAAAACATCACGGGGTGGTGCGCATTGTATGGGTGTGTGTTACATTACATTCACTAGTAGGAGTGAGAAAAACATCACGGGGTGGTGCGCATTGTATGGGTGTGTGTTACATTACATTCACTAGTAGGAGTGAGAAAAACATCACGGGGTGGTGGGCATTGTATGGGTGTGTGTTACATTACATTCACTAGTAGGAGTGAGAAAAACATCACGGGGTGGTGTGCATTGTATGGGTGTGTGTTACATTACATTCACTAGTAGGAGTGAGAAAAACATCACGGGGTGGTGCGCATTGTATGGGTGTGTGTTACATTACATTCACTAGTAGGAGTGAGAAAAATATCACGGGGTGGTGCTCATTGTATGGGTGTGTGTTACATTACATTCACTAGTAGGAGTGAGAAAAACATCACGGGGTGGTGTGAATCGGAGGGTCTGAATTAGGATAGGCAGTGAGTGGCAACGTAAGATGGAGAAAAGCACCGCGGGGTGGTCAGCATGGGGAGGTCAGGGAACATGCAGTGGCAATGTAGGATAGGTTTCTGAAACACATCGCGGGGTGGTGCGCATTGTATGGGTGTGTGTTACAGTAGATTCACTAGTAGGAGTGAGAAAAACATCACGGGGTGGTGCGCATTGTATGGGTGTGTGTTACATTACATTCACTAGTAGGAGTGAGAAAAACATCACGGCGTGGTGCGCATTGTATGGGTGTGTGTTATATTACATTCACTAGTAGGAGAGAGAAAAACATCACGGGGTGGTGCGCATTGTATGGGTGTGTGTTACATTACATTCACTAGTAGGAGTGAGAAAAACATCACGGGGTGGTGCGCATTGTATGGGTGTGTGTTACATTACATTCACTAGTAGGAGTTAGAAAAACATCACGGGGTGGTGCGCATTGTATGGGTGTGTGTTACATTACATTCACTAGTAGGAGTGAGAAAAACATCACGGGGTGGTGCGCATTGTATGGGTGTGTGTTACATTACATTCACTAGTTGCAGTGAGAAAAACATCACGGGGTGGTGCGCATTGTATGGGTGTGTGTTATATTACATTCACTACTAGGAGTGAGAAAACCATCACGGGGTGGTGTGAATCGGAGGGTCAGAATTAGGATGGGCAGTGAGTGACAGTGTAAGATGGAGAAAAGCACCGCGGGGTGGTCAGCATGGGGACGTCAGGGAACATGCAGTGGCAATGTAGGATAGGTTTCTGAAAAATATCGCGGGGTGGTGCGCATTGTATGGGTGTGTGTTAAATTAGATTCACTAGTAGGAGTGAGAAAAACATCACGGGGTGGTGCGCATTGTATGGGTGTGTGTTACATTACATTCACTAGTAGGAGTGAGAAAAACATCACGGGGTGGTGCGCATTGTATGGGTGTGTGTTACATTACATTCACTAGTAGGAGTGAGAAAAACATCACTGGGTGGTGCGCATTGTATGGGTGTGTGTTACATTACATTCACTAGTAGCAGTGAGAAAAACATCACGGGTTGGTGCGCATTGTATGGGTGTGTGTTACATTAGATTCACTAGTAGGAGTGAGAAAAACATCACGGGGTGGTGCGCATTGTATGGGTGTGTATTACATTACATTCACTAGTAGGAGTGAGAAAAACATCACGGGGTGGTGCGCATTGTATGGGTGTGTGTTACATTACATTCACTAGTAGCAGTGAGAAAAACATCACGGGGTGGTGCGCATTGTATGGGTGTGTGTTACATTACATTCACTACTAGGAGTGAGAAAAACATCACGGGTGGTGAGAATCGGAGGGTCTGAATTAGGATAGGCAGTGAGTGGCAATGTAAGATGGAGAAAAGCACCGCGGGGTGGTCAGCATGGGGAGGTCAGGGAACATGCAGTGGCAATGTAGGATAGGTTTCTGAAAAACATCGCGGGGTGGTGCGCATTGTATGCGTGTGTGTTACATTAGATTCACTAGTACGAGTGAGAAAAATATCACGGGATGGTGCGCATTGAATGGGTATGTGTTACATTACATTCACTAGTAGGAGTGAGAAAAACATCACGGGGTGGTGCGCATTGTATGGGTGTGTGTTACATTACATTCACTAGTAGGAGTGAGAAAAACATCACGGGGTGGTGCGCATTGTTTGGGTGCGTGTTACATTAGATTCACTAGTAGGAGTGAGAAAAACATCACGGGGTGGTGCGCCTTGTATGGGTGTTTGTTACATTACATTCACTAGAAGGAGTGAGAAAAACATCACGGGGTGGTGCGCATTGTATGGGTGTGTGTTACATTACATTCACTAGTAGGATGAGAAAAACATCACGGGGTGGTGCGCATTGTATGGGTGTGTGTTACAATACATTCACTAGTAGGAGTGAGAAAAACATCACGGGGTGGTGCGCATTGTATGGGTGTGTGTTACATTAGATTCACTAGTAGGAGTGAGAAAAACATGACGGGGTGGTGCGCATTGTATGGGTGTGTGTTACATTACATTCACTAGTAGGAGTGAGAAAAATATCACGGGGTGGTGCGCATTGTATGGATGTGTGTTACATTAGATTCACTAGTAGGAGTGAGAAAAACATCACTGGGTGGTGCGCATTGTATGGGTGTGTGTTACATTACATTCACTAGTAGGAGTGAGAAAAACATCACGGGGTGGTGCGCATTGTATGGGTGTGTGTTACATTACATTCACTAGTAGGAGTGAAAAAAACATCACGGGGTGGTGCGCATTGTATGGGTGTGTGTTACATTACAGTCACTAGTAGGAGTGAGAAAAACATCACGGGGTGGTGCGCATTGTATGGGTGTGTGTTACTTTAGATTCACTAGTAGGAGTGAGAAAAACATCACGGGGTGGTGCGCCTTGTATGGGTGTGTGTTACATTAGATTCAATAGTAGGAGTGAGAAAAACATCACGGGGTGGTGCGCATTTTATGGGTGTGTGTTAGATTACATTCACTAGTAGGAGTGAGAAAAACATCACGGGGTGGTGCGCATTGTATGGGTGAGTGTTACATTACATTCACTAGTAGGAGTGAGAAAAACATCACGGGGTGGTGCGCATTGTATGGGTGAGTGTTACATTACATTCACTAGTAGGATTGAGAAAAACATCACGGGGTGGTGCGCATTGTTTGGGTGTGTGTTACATTAGATTAACTAGTAGGAGTGAGAAAATCATCACGGGGTGGTGCGCATTGTATGGGTGTGTGTTACATTACATTCACTAGTAGGAGTGAGAAAAACATCACGGGGTGGTGCGCATTGTATGGGTGTGTGTTACATTACATTCACTAGTAGGAGTGAGAAAAACATCACGGGGTGGTGCGCATTGTATGGGTGTGTGTTACATTACATTCACTAGTATGAGTGAGAAAAACATCACGGGGTGGTGCGCATTGTATGGGTGTGTGTTACATTAGATTCACTAGTAGGAGTGAGAAAAACATCACGGGGTGGTGCGCATTGTATGGGTGTGTGTTACATTACATTCACTAGTAGGAGTGAGAAAAACATTACGGGGTGGTGCACATTGTATGGGTGTGTGTTACATTACATTCACTAGTAGGAGTGAGAAAAACATCACGGGGTGGTGTGAATCAGAGGGTCTGAATTAGGATAGGCAGTGAGTGGCAATGTAAGATGGAGAAAAGCACCGCGGGGTGGTCAGCATGGGGCGGTCAGGGAACATGCAGTGGCAATGTAGGATAGGTTTCTGAAAAACATCGCGGGGTGTTGCGCATTGTATGGGTGTGTGTTACATTAGATTCACTAGTAGCAGTGAGAAAAACATCACGGGGTGGTGCGCATTGTATGGGTGTTTGTTACATTCCATTCACTAGTAGGAGTGAGAAAAACATCACGGGGTGGTGCGCATTGTATGGGTGTGTGTTACATTACATTCACTAGTAGGAGTGAGAAAAACATCACGGGGTGGTGCGCATTGTATGGGTGTGTGTTACATTACATTCACTAGTAGGAGTGAGAAAAACATCACGGGGTGGTGGGCATTGTATGGGTGTGTGTTACATTACATTCACTAGTAGGAGTGAGAAAAACATCACGGGGTGGTGTGCATTGTATGGGTGTGTGTTACATTACATTCACTAGTAGGAGTGAGAAAAACATCACGGGGTGGTGCGCATTGTATGGGTGTGTGTTACATTACATTCACTAGTAGGAGTGAGAAAAATATCACGGGGTGGTGCGCATTGTATGGGTGTGTGTTACATTACATTCACTAGTAGGAGTGAGAAAAACATCACGGGTTGGTGCGCATTGTATGGGTGTGTGTTACATTAGATTCACTAGTAGGAGTGAGAAAAACATCACGGGGTGGTGCGCATTGTATGGGTGTGTATTACATTACATTCACTAGTAGGAGTGAGAAAAACATCACGGGGTGGTGCGCATTGTATGGGTGTGTGTTACATTACATTCACTAGTAGCAGTGAGAAAAACATCACGGGGTGGTGCGCATTGTATGGGTGTGTGTTACATTACATTCACTACTAGGAGTGAGAAAAACATCACGGGTGGTGAGAATCGGAGGGTCTGAATTAGGATAGGCAGTGAGTGGCAATGTAAGATGGAGAAAAGCACCGCGGGGTGGTCAGCATGGGGAGGTCAGGGAACATGCAGTGGCAATGTAGGATAGGTTTCTGAAAAACATCGCGGGGTGGTGCGCATTGTATGCGTGTGTGTTACATTAGATTCACTAGTAGGAGTGAGAAAAACATCACGGGATGGTGCGCATTGAATGGGTATGTGTTACATTACATTCACTAGTAGGAGTGAGAAAAACATCACGGGGTGGTGCGCATTGTATGGGTGTGTGTTACATTACATTCACTAGTAGGAGTGAGAAAAACATCACGGGGTGGTGCGCATTTTATGGGTGTGTGTTACATTACATTCACCAGTAGGAGTGAGAAAAACATCACGGGGTGGTTCGCATTGTATGGGTGTGTGTTACATTACATTCACAAGTAGGAGTGAGAAAAACATCACGGGGTAGTGCGCATTGCATGGGTGTGTGTTACATTACATTCACTAGTAGGAGTGAGAAAAACATCACGGGGTGGTGCGCATTGTATGGGTGTGTGTTACATTACATTCACTAGTAGGAGTGAGAAAAACATCACGGGGTGGTGCGCATTGTATGGGTGTGTGTTACATTCCATTCACTAGTAGGAGTGAGAAAAACATCACGGGGTGGTGCGCATTGTATGGGTGTGTGTTACATTACATTCACTAGTAGGAGTGAGAAAAACATCACGGGGTGGTGCGCATTGTATGGGTGTGTTACTTTACATTCACTAGTAGGAGTGAGAAAAACATCACGGGGTGGTGGGCATTGTATGGGTGTGTGTTACATTACATTCACTAGTAGGATTGAGAAAAACATCACGGGGTGGTGCGCATTGTATGGGTGTGTGTTACATTACATTCACTAGTAGGAGTGAGAAAAACATCACGGGGTGGTGCGCATTGTATGGGTGTGTGTTACATTACATTCACTAGTATGAGTGAGAAAAACATCACGGGGTGGTGCGCATTGTATGGGTGTGTGTTACATTAGATTCACTAGTAGGAGTGAGAAAAACATCACGGGGTGGTGCGCATTGTATGGGTGTGTGTTACATTACATTCACTAGTAGGAGTGAGAAAAACATTACGGGGTGGTGCACATTGTATGGGTGTGTGTTACATTACATTCACTAGTAGGAGTGAGAAAAACATCACGGGGTGGTGTGAATCAGAGGGTCTGAATTAGGATAGGCAGTGAGTGGCAATGTAAGATGGAGAAAAGCACCGCGGGGTGGTCAGCATGGGGCGGTCAGGGAACATGCAGTGGCAATGTAGGATAGGTTTCTGAAAAACATCGCGGGGTGTTGCGCATTGTATGGGTGTGTGTTACATTAGATTCACTAGTAGCAGTGAGAAAAACATCACGGGGTGGTGCGCATTGTATGGGTGTTTGTTACATTCCATTCACTAGTAGGAGTGAGAAAAACATCACGGGGTGGTGCGCATTGTATGGGTGTGTGTTACATTACATTCACTAGTAGGAGTGAGAAAAACATCACGGGGTGGTGCGCATTGTATGGGTGTGTGTTACATTACATTCACTAGTAGGAGTGAGAAAAACATCACGGGGTGGTGGGCATTGTATGGGTGTGTGTTACATTACATTCACTAGTAGGAGTGAGAAAAACATCACGGGGTGGTGTGCATTGTATGGGTGTGTGTTACATTACATTCACTAGTAGGAGTGAGAAAAACATCACGGGGTGGTGCGCATTGTATGGGTGTGTGTTACATTACATTCACTAGTAGGAGTGAGAAAAATATCACGGGGTGGTGCGCATTGTATGGGTGTGTGTTACATTACATTCACTAGTAGGAGTGAGAAAAACATCACGGGTTGGTGCGCATTGTATGGGTGTGTGTTACATTAGATTCACTAGTAGGAGTGAGAAAAACATCACGGGGTGGTGCGCATTGTATGGGTGTGTATTACATTACATTCACTAGTAGGAGTGAGAAAAACATCACGGGGTGGTGCGCATTGTATGGGTGTGTGTTACATTACATTCACTAGTAGCAGTGAGAAAAACATCACGGGGTGGTGCGCATTGTATGGGTGTGTGTTACATTACATTCACTACTAGGAGTGAGAAAAACATCACGGGTGGTGAGAATCGGAGGGTCTGAATTAGGATAGGCAGTGAGTGGCAATGTAAGATGGAGAAAAGCACCGCGGGGTGGTCAGCATGGGGAGGTCAGGGAACATGCAGTGGCAATGTAGGATAGGTTTCTGAAAAACATCGCGGGGTGGTGCGCATTGTATGCGTGTGTGTTACATTAGATTCACTAGTAGGAGTGAGAAAAACATCACGGGATGGTGCGCATTGAATGGGTATGTGTTACATTACATTCACTAGTAGGAGTGAGAAAAACATCACGGGGTGGTGCGCATTGTATGGGTGTGTGTTACATTAGATTCACTAGTAGGAGTGAGAAAAACATCACGGGGTGGTGCGCATTTTATGGGTGTGTGTTACATTACATTCACCAGTAGGAGTGAGAAAAACATCACGGGGTGGTTCGCATTGTATGGGTGTGTGTTACATTACATTCACAAGTAGGAGTGAGAAAAACATCACGGGGTAGTGCGCATTGCATGGGTGTGTGTTACATTACATTCACTAGTAGGAGTGAGAAAAACATCACGGGGTGGTGCGCATTGTATGGGTGTGTGTTACATTACATTCACTAGTAGGAGTGAGAAAAACATCACGGGGTGGTGCGCATTGTATGGGTGTGTGTTACATTCCATTCACTAGTAGGAGTGAGAAAAACATCACGGGGTGGTGCGCATTGTATGGGTGTGTGTTACATTACATTCACTAGTAGGAGTGAGAAAAACATCACGGGGTGGTGCGCATTGTATGGGTGTGTTACTTTACATTCACTAGTAGGAGTGAGAAAAACATCACGGGGTGGTGGGCATTGTATGGGTGTGTGTTACATTACATTCACTAGTAGGATTGAGAAAAACATCACGGGGTGGTGCGCATTGTATGGGTGTGTGTTACATTACATTCACTCGTAGGAGTGAGAAAAACATCACGGGGTGGTGTGCATTGTATGGGTGTGTGTTACATTACATTCACTAGTAGGAGTGAGAAAAACATCACGGGGTGGTGCGCATTGTATGGGTGTGTGTTACATTACATTCACTAGTAGGAGTGAGAAAAACCTCACGGGGTGGTGCGCATTGTATGGTTTTGTGTTACAATAGATTCAGTAGTAGGAGTGAGAAAATCATCACGGGGTGGTGCGCATTGTATGGGTGTGTGTTACATTACATTCACTAGTAGGAGTGAGAAAAACATCACGGGGTGGTGCGCATTGTATGGGTGTGTGTTACACTATATTCACTACTAACAGTGAGAAAAACATCACGGGGTGGTGCGCATTGTATGGGTGTGTGTTACACTACATTCACTAGTAGGAGTGAGAAAAACATCACGGGGTGGTGCGCATTGTATGGGTGTGTGTTACACTAGATTCACTAGTAGGAGTGAGAAAAACATCACGGGGTGGTGCGCATTGTATGGGTGTTTGTTACATTAGATTCACTAGTAGGAGTGAGAAAATCATCACGGGGTGGTGCGCATTGTATGGGTGTGTGTTACATTACATTCACTTGTAGGAGTGAGAAAAACATCACGGGGTGGTGCGCATTGTATGGGTGTGTGTTACATTACATTCACTAGTAGGAGTGAGAAAAACATCACGGGGTGGTGCGCATTGTATGGGTGTGTGTTACATTACATTCACTAGTAGGAGTGAGAAAAACATCACGGGGTGGTGCGCATTGTATGGGTGTTTGTTACATTAGATTTACTAGTAGGAGTGAGAAAATCATCACGGGGTGGTGCGCATTGTATGGGTGTGTGTTACATTAGATTCACTACTAGGAGTGAGAAAAACATCACGGGGTGGTGCGCATTGTATGGGTGTGTGTTACATTAGATTCACTGGTAGGAGTGAGAGAAACATCACGGGGTGGTGCGCATTTTATGGGTGTGCGTTACATTACATTCACTGGTAGGAGTGAGAGAAACATCACGGGGTGGTGCGCATTGTATGGGTGTGTGTTACATTACATTCACTGGTAGGACTGAGAAAAACATCACGGGGTGGTGCGCATTGTATGGGTGTGTGTTACATTACATTCACTAGTAGGAGTGAGAAAAACATCACGGGGTGGTGCGCATTGTATGGGTGTGTGTTACATTACATTCACTAGTAGGAGTGAGAAAAACATCACGGGGTGGTGCGCATTGTATGGGTGTGTGTTACATTACATTCACTAGTAGGAGTGAGAAAAACATCACGGGGTGGTGCGCATTGTATGGGTGTGTGTTACATTCCATTCACTAGTAGGAGTGAGAAAAACATCACGGGGTGGTGCGCATTGTATGGGTGTGTGTTACATTACATTCACTAGTAGGAGTGAGAAAAACATCACGTGGTGGTGCGCATTGTATGGGTGTTTGTTACATTACATTCACTAGTAGGAGTGAGAAAAACATCACGGGGTGGTGGGCATTGTATGGGTGTGTGTTACATTACATTCACTAGTAGGAGTGAGAAAAACATCACGGGGTGGTGTGCATTGTATGGGTGTGTGTTACATTACATTCACTAGTAGGAGTGAGAAAAACATCACGGGGTGGTGCGCATTGTATGGGTGTGTGTTACATTACATTCACTAGTAGGAGTGAGAAAAATATCACGGGGTGGTGCGCATTGTATGGGTGTGTGTTACATTACATTCACTAGTAGGAGTGAGAAAAACATCACGGGGTGGTGTGAATCGGAGGGTCTGAATTAGGATAGGCAGTGAGTGGCAACGTAAGATGGAGAAAAGCACCGCGGGGTGGTCAGCATGGGGAGGTCAGGGAACATGCAGTGGCAATGTAGGATAGGTTTCTGAAAAACATCGCGGGGTGGTGCGCATTGTATGGGTGTGTGTTACATTAGATTCACTAGTAGGAGTGAGAAAAACATCACGGGGTGGTGCGCATTGTATGGGTGTGTGTTACATTACATTCACTAGTAGGAGTGAGAAAAACATTACGGCGTGGTGCGCATTGTATGGGTGTGTGTTATATTACATTCACTAGTAGGAGAGAGAAAAACATCACGGGGTGGTGCGCATTGTATGGGTGTGTGTTACATTACATTCACTAGTAGGAGTGAGAAAAACATCACGGGGTGGTGCGCATTGTATGGGTGTGTGTTACATTACATTCACTAGTAGGAGTTAGAAAAACATCACGGGGTGGTGCGCATTGTATGGGTGTGTGTTACATTACATTCACTAGTAGGAGTGAGAAAAACATCATGGGGTGGTGCGCATTGTATGGGTGTGTGTTACATTACATTCACTAGTAGCAGTGAGAAAAACATCACGGGGTGGTGCGCATTGTATGGGTGTGTGTTATATTACATTCACTACTAGGAGTGAGAAAACCATCACGGGGTGGTGTGAATCGGAGGGTCAGAATTAGGATGGGCAGTGAGTGGCAGTGTAAGATGGAGAAAAGCACCGCGGGGTGGTCAGCATGGGGACGTCAGGGAACATGCAGTGGCAATGTAGGATAGGTTTCTGAAAAATATCGCGGGGTGGTGCGCATTGTATGGGTGTGTGTTACATTAGATTCACTAGTAGGAGTGAGAAAAACATCACGGGGTGGTGCGCATTGTATGGGTGTGTGTTACATTACATTCACTAGTAGGAGTGAGAAAAACATCACGGGGTGGTGCGCATTGTATGGGTGTGTGTTACATTACATTCACTAGTAGGAGTGAGAAAAACATCACTGGGTGGTGCGCATTGTATGGGTGTGTGTTACATTACATTCACTAGTAGCAGTGAGAAAAACATCACGGGTTGGTGCGCATTGTATGGGTGTGTGTTACATTAGATTCACTAGTAGGAGTGAGAAAAACATCACGGGGTGGTGCGCATTGTATGGGTGTGTATTACATTACATTCACTAGTAGGAGTGAGAAAAACATCACGGGGTGGTGCGCATTGTATGGGTGTGTGTTACATTACATTCACTAGTAGCAGTGAGGAAAACATCACGGGGTGGTGCGCATTGTATGGGTGTGTGTTACATTACATTCACTACTAGGAGTGAGAAAAACATCACGGGTGGTGAGAATCGGAGGGTCTGAATTAGGATAGGCAGTGAGTGGCAATGTAAGATGGAGAAAAGCACCGCGGGGTGGTCAGCATGGGGAGGTCAGGGAACATGCAGTGGCAATGTAGGATAGGTTTCTGAAAAACATCGCGGGGTGGTGCGCATTGTATGCGTGTGTGTTACATTAGATTCACTAGTAGGAGTGAGAAAAACATCACGGGATGTTGCGCATTGAATGGGTATGTGTTACATTACATTCACTAGTAGGAGTGAGAAAAACATCACGGGGTGGTGCGCATTGTATGGGTGTGTGTTACATTACATTCACTAGTAGGAGTGAGAAAAACATCACGGGGTGGTGCGCATTGTTTGGGTGCGTGTTACATTAGATTCACTAGTAGGAGTGAGAAAAACATCACGGGGTGGTGCGCCTTGTATGGGTGTGTGTTACATTACATTCACTAGAAGGAGTGAGAAAAACATCACGGGGTGGTGCGCATTGTATGGGTGTGTGTTACATTACATTCACTAGTAGGATGAGAAAAACATCACGGGGTGGTGCGCATTGTATGGGTGTGTGTTACAATACATTCACTAGTAGGAGTGAGAAAAACATCACGGGGTGGTGCGCATTGTATGGGTGTGTGTTACATTAGATTCACTAGTAGGAGTGAGAAAAACATGACGGGGTGGTGCGCATTGTATGGGTGTGTGTTACATTACATTCACTAGTAGGAGTGAGAAAAATATCACGGGGTGGTGCGCATTATATGGATGTGTGTTACATTAGATTCACTAATAGGAGTGAGAAAAACATCACTGGGTGGTGCGCATTGTATGGGTGTGTGTTACATTACATTCACTAGTAGGAGTGAGAAAAACATCACGGGGTGGTGCGCATTGTATGGGTGTGTGTTACATTACATTCACTAGTAGGAGTGAAAAAAACATCACAGGGTGGTGCGCATTGTATGGGTGTGTGTTACATTACAGTCACTAGTAGGAGTGAGAAAAACATCACGGGGTGGTGCGCATTGTATGGGTGTGTGTTACATTAGATTCACTAGTAGGAGTGAGAAAAACATCACATGGTGCGCCTTGTATGGGTGTGTGTTACATTAGATTCACTAGTAGGAGTGAGAAAAACATCACGGGGTGGTGCGCATTTTATGGGTGTGTGTTAGATTACATTCACTAGTAGGAGTGAGAAAAACATCACGGGGTGGTGCGCATTGTATGGGTGAGTGTTACATTACATTCACTAGTAGGAGTGAGAAAAACATCACGGGGTGGTGCGCATTGTATGGGTGAGTGTTACATTACATTCACTAGTAGGATTGAGAAAAACATCACGGGGTGGTGCGCATTGTTTGGGTGTGTGTTACATTAGATTAACTAGTAGGAGTGAGAAAATCATCACGGTGTGGTGCGCATTGTATGGGTGTGTGTTACATTACATTCACTAGTAGGAGTGAGAAAAACATCACGGGGTGGTGCGCATTGTATGGGTGTGTGTTACATTACATTCACTAGTAGGAGTGAGAAAAACATCACGGGGTGGTGCGCATTGTATGGGTGTGTGTTACATTACATTCACTAGTATGAGTGAGAAAAACATCACGGGGTGGTGCGCATTGTATGGGTGTGTGTTACATTAGATTCACTAGTAGGAGTGAGAAAAACATCACGGGGTGGTGCGCATTGTATGGGTGTGTGTTACATTACATTCACTAGTAGGAGTGAGAAAAACATTACGGGGTGGTGCACATTGTATGGGTGTGTGTTACATTACATTCACTAGTAGGAGTGAGAAAAACATCACGGGGTGGTGTGAATCAGAGGGTCTGAATTAGGATAGGCAGTGAGTGGCAATGTAAGATGGAGAAAAGCACCGCGGGGTGGTCAGCATGGGGCGGTCAGGGAACATGCAGTGGCAATGTAGGATAGGTTTCTGAAAAACATCGCGGGGTGTTGCGCATTGTATGGGTGTGTGTTACATTAGATTCACTAGTAGCAGTGAGAAAAACATCACGGGGTGGTGCGCATTGTATGGGTGTGTGTTACATTCCATTCACTAGTAGGAGTGAGAAAAACATCACGGGGTGGTGCGCATTGTATGGGTGTGTGTTACATTACATTCACTAGTAGGAGTGAGAAAAACATCACGGGGTGGTGCGCATTGTATGGGTGTGTGTTACATTACATTCACTAGTAGGAGTGAGAAAAACATCACGGGGTGGTGGGCATTGTATGGGTGTGTGTTACATTACATTCACTAGTAGGAGTGAGAAAAACATCACGGGGTGGTGTGCATTGTATGGGTGTGTGTTACATTACATTCACTAGTAGGAGTGAGAAAAACATCACGGGGTGGTGCGCATTGTATGGGTGTGTGTTACATTACATTCACTAGTAGGAGTGAGAAAAATATCAGGGGGTGGTGCGCATTGTATGGGTGTGTGTTACATTACATTCACTAGTAGGAGTGAGAAAAACATCACGGGTTGGTGCGCATTGTATGGGTGTGTGTTACATTAGATTCACTAGTAGGAGTGAGAAAAACATCACGGGGTGGTGCGCATTGTATGGGTGTGTATTACATTACATTCACTAGTAGGAGTGAGAAAAACATCACGGGGTGGTGCGCATTTTATGGGTGTGTGTTACATTACATTCACTAGTAGCAGTGAGAAAAACATCACGGGGTGGTGCGCATTGTATGGGTGTGTGTTACATTACATTCACTACTAGGAGTGAGAAAAACATCACGGGTGGTGAGAATCGGAGGGTCTGAATTAGGATAGGCAGTGAGTGGCAATGTAAGATGGAGAAAAGCACCGCGGGGTGGTCAGCATGGGGAGGTCAGGGAACATGCAGTGGCAATGTAGGATAGGTTTCTGAAAAACATCGCGGGGTGGTGCGCATTGTATGCGTGTGTGTTACATTAGATTCACTAGTAGGAGTGAGAAAAACATCACGGGATGGTGCGCATTGAATGGGTATGTGTTACATTACATTCACTAGTAGGAGTGAGAAAAACATCACGGGGTGGTGCGCATTGTATGGGTGTGTGTTACATTACATTCACTAGTAGGAGTGAGAAAAACATCACGGGGTGGTGCGCATTTTTTGGGTGCGTGTTACATTAGATTCACTAGTAGGAGTGAGAAAAACATCACGGGGTGGTGCGCCTTGTATGGGTGTGTGTTACATTACATTCACTAGAAGGAGTGAGAAAAACATCACGGGGTGGTGCGCATTGTATGGGTGTGTGTTACATTACATTCACTAGTAGGATGAGAAAAACATCACGGGGTGGTGCGCATTGTATGGGTGTGTGTTACAATACATTCACTAGTAGGAGTGAGAAAAACATCACGGGGTGGTGCGCATTGTATGGGTGTGTGTTACATTAGATTCACTAGTAGGAGTGAGAAAAACATGACGGGGTGGTGCGCATTGTATGGGTGTGTGTTACATTACATTCACTAGTAGGAGTGAGAAAAATATCACGGGGTGGTGCGCATTGTATGGATGTGTGTTACATTAGATTCACTAGTAGGAGTGAGAAAAACATCACTGGGTGGTGCGCATTGTATGGGTGTGTGTTACATTACATTCACTAGTAGGAGTGAGAAAAACATCACGGGGTGGTGCGCATTGTATGGGTGTGTGTTACATTACATTCACTAGTAGGATTGAAAAAAACATCACGTGGTGGTGCGCATTGTATGGGTGTGTGTTACATTACAGTCACTAGTAGGAGTGAGAAAAACATCACGGGGTGGTGCGCATTGTATGGGTGTGTGTTACATTAGATTCACTAGTAGGAGTGAGAAAAACATCACGTGGTGGTGCGCCTTGTATGGGTGTGTGTTACATTAGATTCACTAGTAGGAGTGAGAAAAACATCACGGGGTGGTGCGCATTGTATGGGTGTGTGTTACATTACATTCACTAGTAGGAGTGAGAAAAACATCACGGGGTGGTGCGCATTGTATGGGTGTGTGTTACATTAGATTCACTAGTAGGAGTGAGAAAAACATCACGGGGTGGTGCGCATTGTATGGGTGTGTGTTACATTACATTCACTAGTAGGAGTGAGAAAAACATTACGGGGTGGTGCACATTGTATGGGTGTGTGTTACATTACATTCACTAGTAGGAGTGAAAAAAACATCACGGGGTGGTGTGAATCAGAGGGTCTGAATTAGGATAGGCAGTGAGTGGCAATGTAAGATGGAGAAAAGCACCGCGGGGTGGTCAGCATGGGGCGGTCAGGGAACATGCAGTGGCAATGTAGGATAGGTTTCTGAAAAACATCGCGGGGTGTTGCGCATTGAATGGGTGTGTGTTACATTAGATTCACTAGTAGGAGTGAGAAAAACATGACGGGGTGGTGCGCATTGTATGGGTGTGTGTTACATTACATTCACTAGTTGGAGTGAGAAAAATATCACGGGGTGGTGCGCATTGTATGGATGTGTGTTACATTACATTCACTAGTAGGAGTGAGAAAAACATCACAGGGTGGTGCGCATTGTATGGGTGTGTGTTACATTACATTCACTAGTAGCAGGGAGAAAAACATCACGGGGTGGTGCGCATTGTATGGGTGTGTGTTACATTACATTCACTACTAGGAGTGAGAAAAACATCACGGGGTGGTGAGAATCGGAGGGTCTGAATTAGGATAGGCAGTGAGTGGCAATGTAAGATGGAGAAAAGCACCGCGGGGTGGTCAGCATGGGGAGGTCAGGGAACATGCAGTGGCAATGTAGGATACATTTCTGAAAAACATCGCGTGGTGGTGCGCATTGTATGCGTGTGTGTTACATTAGATTCACTAGTAGGAGTGAGAAAAACATCACGGGATGGTGCGCATTGAATGGGTATGTGTTACATTACATTCACTAGTAGGAGTGAGAAAAACATCACGGGGTGGTGCGCATTGTATGGGTGTGTGTTACATTACATTCACTAGTAGGAGTGAGAAAAACATCACGGGGTGGTGCGCATTGTATGGGTGTGTGTTACATTACATTCACTAGTAGGAGTGAGAAAAACATCACGGGGTGGTGCGCCTTGTTTGTGTGCGTGTTACATTAGATTCACTAGTAGGAGTGAGAAAAACATCACGGGGTGGTGCGCCTTGTATGGGTGTGTGTTACATTACATTCACTAGAAGGAGTGAGAAAAACATCACGGGGTGGTGCGCATTGTATGGGTGTGTGTTACATTACAGTCACTAGTAGGAGTGAGAAAAACATCACGGGGTGGTGCGCCTTGTATGGGTGTGTGTTACATTAGATTCACTAGTAGGAGTGAGAAAAACATCACGGGGTGGTGCGCCTTGTATGGGTGTGTGTTACATTAGATTCACTAGTAGGAGTGAGA